>NW_027187282.1:1110900-1128980 GCF_028583685.1 Petaurus breviceps papuanus | reverse complement strand
TTCCAGTACAGCTAGCTGAAGGGCCTTTAACATTTGGAGAGTACCCATATAGCATTTTGTCTGGCCATCTATTATCTTTTGCTCTTACCATATCTCCTTTTCAAACTCTACATTTACTGGATATTTTCACGATATTTCTTACCCACAAATCATCTCTGGTAATATGCTTTAGCCTTCTGACTCCCACTATTGCCCTCTAAGTCATCCAAAATTGTGATCCTTTACAGGTTATAGCATTTTATGATTCACAGCCTCAGAGTATCACTTGGAAGTTATAGATGTTTAACATGAAGAACAGAAAATGTCTTATTTTCTTTGCCAGATATTGTTAATGCGGATCACTAAACAAATTTATCTCTATATATCGAGGAATGTTATGTGATCTCCACATATGTATAGAAGACATATTACTCAAAGAGAGTCTTTTAGGCCATGGTTTACTGAGTCAAGTATTTTGGGTGTAAATGTGGTGATTCTGATGACATCACTAATAAGAATAGATTGCTAAAGAAACTCTGGCAAAGCAATTCCATTTTCTATCTTATATCTCATGACTAACTACAGGAGCTTATTACATTTCTTCTATATAATTCCTATATTAAAAGTCTATGGTTCTATTAATTGAATTTCAATATGTGAGTTTTGCTGAGGAAATTAAGGACATCAATCCATAGCTTCCTTCTCCCGTGTTAGGATCCTGTTTATAGATAGGGCAAGAAAACAAGAGCATGGACTTATTTGAATATTATCGTTCTTCTCTGTTTTGATCTCCATTCCTGGATAAACTTTGTGACAGAGAATGAATAGGGAGGAAATTTGGTGACTTTTTTTTTGCAGGCGGGAGGGCAGGGAAATTGAGGTTAAGTGACTTGCCCAAGGTCTCATGACTAGTAAATGTTAAGTGTCTGAGACCAGATTTGAACTCAGGTCCTCCTGACTCCAAGGCTGGTGCTTTATTCACTGCACCACCTAGCCACCCCCATTTGATGTCTTTATATTTTTATTTCCTCTCCCCTTTTTCTCTCTTGTTTTCTTAATGGAGGTGTGAAGGGAACAGTAATGGAGTAAAGGCACCATTAAATCTTGACTCTAAGGACTGACAAAGAAACACATCCTCCTCCTCTTGGTGTAGGGGAATGAATGCTGGATGTGGATTCAAAAGACATAGATTCAAATTCTAGTTCCAATAGAACATGGAACCTCTGATACCATGAACAAGATATATGCCATCTCTGGGCCTCAATTTCCACAAATGTAAAGCCAGAGTATTGGGATAGATTACTTCAAGGTCCCTTCTATATCTAAATCTGTGATTCCACAATTCAACAGAGACCTGGGTTCTAGTGCTGGCTCAGACAATCATGTCTCTCTGAGCCTCAGTTTCTTCATCTCTCAAAATAGGTTTAATGCTTGCAATATCTACCTTTTACAGGCCCATCTTGAGGGTCAAATGAGACACTCCAATACCTTAAATGAAATTGTAAGCTATTATTACCCCTGGTGTGGAGGAAAATCCAATTTCCAATTATTGAAGCAATAGACCTATGTGCTAGTTTTGAAGGGGCAAAATCAATTTTTAAAAAGTTTGCCAAATTATCTAATAATAATAATGGTGATAAACATTCAAGGCTTGCAAAGTATTTGTATATATGTGAACTCATTTGATTCTTACAACCACTCTGTGAAGTACGCACTATTATTATCCTTAATTTATAGGTGAGGAAACTGGGGCACAGAGGGTTAAGTGACTACACAAGGGTCACACAGCTTGGGAGTGACTGAAGCAAGATCTGATCTCAGGTCTTCCTGATTCCAAGAACTATACTCTATTGCCTGTGTCACCTAGCTTCCTCAAATAAAATTAAAACATTAATTAAAAAAAGAAGAAAAAGTATGGCCACAGACTACTTATCCTTTGACCTCTGTGACCTTGGATCAGTCACAGCCTCTCTGGGCTTTTTTTCTCATCCATAAAAAGAGGCATTTGAAATAAATGATCTCTAAGGGCTATTCTAACTCCAAACTCTATGGTTGGACAGTCAACTCATACACTTGTTTCTGAATGATAACAGGGAAAGATTTCCAATGCCATTTGTAAATCTAGGAAGGATTCTGTGTGGCTCATTTTCTAACAGAAATTTCCCAGCTTTTCTGCCTGGGGATTATTTTTGTCAGGTGACAAAATTCTGTTGACTCTTAAACCTTTATTCTCTATATTCTCACTGCCCTCTCTTATGCATCAGGCCAGTGTCTCAATATCTTCACCTTCTCCTTCATTTTCATCACACCTTGGACAAGTCACTTATCTCCTTCAGGCTTCAGATTCCTCCAATACAATAAAATGAGGTCAGAATGAAGTGATGTCCTATGTTCCTTTAATTGTAAATGCTATGATCCCATGACTATCTTTTGACCAATGAAAGGAAGCCATAATGTGGACATAAAAACACACACATGCACACATAATTTTGTTTCAGAATCATTATATTAGTATTATGTCTTCTCTGCAGCATATTTATATTTCTAATTGCGTTTTCTCCCTGAGATTCATTTAACAAATAATTTGCTTTTATTTATTTATTTTTAGCACATACTGCATGGAGGGAGGTACAAAGAGAAGGCAATCAGCTCAAAGTTATGTTGAATAGTAGGGAGAAACCACTCCAAGATTTTAACATTGCAGTAGATTCCCATGCAAATAACTGAGCTAATTCGAGGCATCCATTTGTCTCCTTTCCATCTCTCCCAAGAAACTACTTGAGTGTGGCTATTTCCTTCTGGAATATTCATTAACCTTCCTTATTCTCCTAACTTGAATAGCTCATCAGCATCTATAATACACAATAATCATTTATCATTGTAGCACCCAGAGCTATGGGCTTAGTAGCAGAGAGATAAAATTGGACCAAATTTCAATGAATTAATATCACAAATCCTGGAGGTTGTCTTTTTGAAAACAGCCCTCCAATATCATCTTGTTCACCTGGCAAACAATACTGATTCACAGTATCACAGATTTAGAGCTGCTAGGAAACTTCAAGGCACAAATATGACTCCCTTCATTTTACAGATGGGGAAACTAAGGTCTAGAGAAAGAAAGCGGCTTGCCCAAGACAGTAAGTGGTAGAGCCAGGGTTCAAACTGAGGTACTTTTACTCTAACTCCAACATCTTTGCCACTACATGTTGCCATTGTCCCTTTCTCAGAAAAGGAGAGGGAAGAGTGTGGATGGAAGGAGAAGGAAGTTATCTGAGGCATCTGCTTGTGTGAAAACCCTACAACAGGCTGTATCTTTCAATAATATTATTTATACATATAAGATACTTTCCTTTGTCTTCCTTTTTAAAGAATACTGGGTGAAACAGCACTGGCAGATGAGCACAGATCCATCACCAATAGTAGGAAAACAACTGCAAAGATATGTACACCAGTTCCTGCTGAGTCAGAAACATCATCTTTGTGTATGGGGGAACATAGGTTTCATCTTCATTACTGATATTACATTTAATAAACCTCTTCTAGCACCTCTTAATAATGGGAACTAGTCCAACCATGCTGGAAAACAACTTGGAATTACACCCCAAAAGCTAATAAACTGTGCATACCCTTTAAGCCATGACATGCTTATTAATAACCAACAGTTTGGGGAGCTTCAGAGCTCTTACCTTTTTCCAAAATCCCCATTTTAAAAGTTCAGTCTCTTGAAGGACTTTGCTGACAATGAGATTGAACTAACTTTTTTTGTTCAAGACTGTAACCCCAGTGGAAGCTATTGTGTTCTTCCCAGGCATGGGTGGGGTATACATTCTTCGAATAGATAACCCAAAGCTTCTGGCAATCTGGTATAGAGATAGTTTCTCTGTCCATGGTGACAGGATATAACTCTGGGCCCTTCATTTCAATATAACTCACCTCTATTGTATTAATCAATCAGAGCTAATTGCTACTCCTCTTCCAAAAGAACATATATGCCCTGAGTCTGCTGCCATGATTTTCTTTGTTTTAAGAGAGATGGCCAAATGACCATCCTTTTATTAATAATGTGCTTGTGATATTAATTTTATTAATAAAATGATTAGATTACCCAGAAGCTATATCTGTCAAACATTTCTAATCGCCACAGCCAGGAATCCACTATTAGGTCTGTATCCCATATAGAGATCAATGAAAGGGAAAAGTATGCATTTGGACAAGAATATTCACAACAGCTGTTTTTGTTTTGTCAAAGAATTGGAAAGTGAGGGCATGCCTATTAAATGGGGAATGGCCGAACAAGTTGTGGCATATGATTTGTGATGTGATACTATAAGAACAAATTATGGGCAGGATGCTTTCAGAAAAACATAGGAAGACTTATATGAACTGATGCAAAGTGAAGTGAGAAGAAACAGGAGAATATCATACACAGTAACAGCAGTACTGTATGATGATCAAGTGTAAATGACTTAGCTCTTCTCAGCAATACAAAGATCTAAGACATTCCAAAGGACTTAGGATGAAAAATGCTCTCCATCTCCAGAGAAAGAACTGTTGGAGTCTGAGTGCAGATAGAAACATACTTAATTTTTTTTCTTTATTTTTCTTGTGGGATTTTTTTGGGGGTCTGGGTTTTTGTTTCAGAACATGATTAAGACAGAAATCAAAATTTCAAAAAAATACATGTTAAAAATTGTTTCCATGTAACTGAGAAAAAATAAAATATTTTTTTTAAATAGAGAAATAAATGAATGAAACAGACTAGAGACTGGAGATTCAGAAACAACAAAACTCAATAACATAGCATTTGATAAAGTAGAAACATGTCATCTAGAGAAAAACTACATAGTAAATAAAAAATTTCTAGGAAAACTGGAAAACAGTCTGGTAGAAATGAGGCATTGTCTAATACCTCAAACCACTATCTGCAATATATTCTAAACAGATACGTGATTGTAATGAAAAAGATCATAAAATTTTAAAAATCAGAAGAGAAATAGATCATGTTCCTCTCATAGATATGGGTAAGAGATGTATTCTTAGCCAAAAAAGCAATAGAAACAACTACAAAATATAAAACTGCTAAGTTTGAGAATGTAAAACTGAAAACTTCTGTACAAATAACATTTAATGGATCTAAGATAAAAAGAGAAGTCGCTAAAAGGAAAAAAAAATCTTTGTATCAAATTCTTCCAATAAGGGTTTAATATTAAGACACAAGAATAACAAGATACACCAACAAGTTATATAAATATTGATAATCATTAAATATAATTTTTTGGCCAAAGTCTGAACTAATCAAACAGATGGCTTTGCTTTGCTTTAAAAATATCTTTTCCTATGTCAGTAATTCCAGAGACCAGATAAGACTGAATAGTGGGATTTGTCTTATCTTGGGGACATACTCCATAATGGGGGGGGGAGAGCGGGGAACAGACATCCTGAGATCATGAATTCTGACAGACCCTACTTTGTCTATTGTCTTGTCAATTTGTATTTACAGACAAGAAACTTCCTTTTTCATGGTATGGAAAAAAAACAAAAACTAAACAAAACATGGAGACCATAAATCTGAGGGACACAGATGCCCTGGAATTGTACTAAAACATATGATAAATATATAAATAAACAATAAATAAATGGATATTGGGAATAGGTCACTGGAATACAAGGAATTTGATGTTAGTAACACTGGTAATAATGATTCTATTGATTTGTATGGTTCATGTGTAAGCTTTCTTGGTTATCTTGGTGATATGTAAATCTCCTTTCTCAAAACTAGTCTATTGTGAACCATCTACAGAGTTTAATCTGTGCCTGACTTAATGTAATTATGAAATTTTGTAAACTTTGAGAAAACTTTATTGCATTGTTTGAACCTAGCCCTACATGGTTGGAAAACTTAACTATTTCTATGTGCCTTTAGTATCAAATCATGTTTTCTGGGAGTCCTGTCAGGTCTGTCTAACTACTCCCATAGCTGCCAGCTTGTGGATGTGGACTCTTGTATCTATCTGTCACATCTAAAGATTGCCCCTGCTCCTGAGTGGACATCTGAGCCAAGGGACCTGAAAAAGACAATATCAGATGTAGGCAGCTCTCCCAAGAGTCTGGACCAGATCTGAACAAAGGACAGCTCTCTCCCCACCTGAGCCCCCTACATATCCAAGACTGGTTCTTTATATCTTTGGTAGCTTTAGTTTATTTTTACTTGGTTGTTCTGTATTCCCATTGTTCTTCCTACCTTGATCACTCTTGCAATTTGCTCCTTTTTCTTGTTTGCATTTGCCTTGTAGTAGCTGCCCATCTCTGGGGATGTCCAACCACAGGGGAAGAGTAACTTCTTCTATCTCCCCACTCACCCCATGAGGTAGACTCTGTCTGACAAAGAATTCAACCTTACCTTTAGTGATCTGTATTTCAGGAAGCAGTTGGGAAAATCCCTAATCCACATAGATGAGGATTTTCTCTTCTGAGGAAGAGAGAGGTTTTCCTCTACCTTCCTTGGTCTTATGGAAAAGCTCATAGGTTGCCGTTGACCAAAAGGAGGGAATGATAATCATTAAATATCATTTTTGACCAAAGTCTGAACTAATCAATCAGACTGTCTTGCTTTGCTTTAAAAATGCCCTTTCCTGTGTCAGCAACTCTAGAGATCAGATAAGGCTGAATAGTGGGATTTCTTTTATCTTGGGGACATACTCTATACAGGGGAGGGGGGAACACACAGACATCCTGAGATCATAAAATCTGATGGACCCTACTTTGTTTATTGTCTTGTCAATCTGTATTTATAACCAGGAAATTTCTTTTCTCATGGTATGAAAAAAAGAAACATATGGAGACATGAGGGACACAAATGACCTGGATTTGTGTTAAAACATATTAAAAACTTTGTCAATCTTGTATCAAGTAGTCAGAACTTTGGTTCTGGCTCTGTGCAAGCACATATCTACTAGCTTTGAGGGAATAAATGACAAAAATGTATATCACCTAGCCTGTTTGTTTCCTTTAAACAAACTTTCAGATTGATAATATAAATATTTACATATGTATATATGTATAAAAGTCATTCTCCTATTGATAAATGGTCCAAGGATATTAAGAAACAGTTCTCAAAAAAACTACAAAGTATTCACCACCACATGAAAAAATACTCCAAATCACTAATAAGAGACAACCTTGAAGTTTCACTTTATACTCTGCAAATGGGCAAAAGGGACAAAAATGGCAACAGGAAAGATGGAAGTGGTATGGGAATATAGGCACACAATACATTTTTGGTAGAGCTGTGAAATGGCACAACCACTTTGGAAAGTAATTTTAAATTATGCAAAGAAAGTAACAAAAACGTTAGTGTCCTTTAAAACACTCTTGGGGCAGCTAGGTGATGCAGTGAATAGAGCACTGGCCCTGGAGTCAGGAGGACCTGGATTCAAATCCAGCCTCAGACACTTAACATTTACTAGCCGTGTGACTATAGGCAAGTCACTTAACCCCAATTGCCCCTCTAAAAAAAAGCAAAAAAAAAACCCAACCCAAAACAAAAACCAAAGACTCTGTTACTGGACTTATACCCCCAAGGAAGTCATCAAAAAGAAAAAAAGTCCCAACTGCTCCAAAATATTTATAATAACACACAATACAACTTAAGTTGTACCTCTAAGACTTGGAATAAAAATAAGTGCAAATCAACTGGGGAATGGCTAAACAAAGAGTGACAAATCCCTCCTAGAGAACTGTGAATTAAAACAACTCCTATTCTTTCAGTCTGTAAATTCCAGAAATTCACAGGTTCACGGACAGTCCCCTCTTTCTGTTCCACAACAATGTACATGGAAATGCCCCCTTCACCAGGTGCTGGTTGAAACCAGAACAAAAATAATTATACCATTAAATTAAATGTGGCCAAGCAAAAGAGATGATGAAGAGAAGGGGAGGGGAAGAGGTTGTAGACTGTCTCCTCTCTCTCCAAGGCCAAGCCCAGGACAGGGGGGAGGGAGGAAAGGAGGGGAGGAGGGAGAAAGGAAGCTTCCACCAGAGAAGGGGAGGGCATGTCCCCAAACACTTTCCCTGCTGGAGCCTCCCCCCACCAGACAGAGGTCTGGGTAGGCAGGCGGGCCCTAGCAGGAGCAGCCTTGGGGGGTGTACACATACACATACACACATGCACATCTACACGTGATTCTACTGACACGTGGCACACGTGCAAACAAAGGTAGAAATACTTCCACCTGCCTCCTTACATACCCCTGGGCACTAAGTCACGGAGGAAGAAGAGGAGTTAAAAATAAGGGGGAGGGAGAAAGGGGAAAGAGTAGAAGGAGGGAAGGATCAGGGGCACTTACCTCCCACCCACCCACACATGCACATGCAGTATCTTCAAGGATCTGCCAGGTGAGGGGAGTGTGGTAAAGGAGTGGAGGGTTTGGGAGAGGGTTGTAAAGGAGGGTGGGGTAGATGAAAAGAGGAGAAGGGCAGGAAGACCTTGAGATGCCCTTGGCCCCTCCTCCTGACACAGGTGAACAGCATCATTCAAAGAGGCTGTTTGAGAAACTAGGTTCCACTGAACTGTTAGAATTTTCCTACCATGGATAAGGTCACATGAGATGGAATAAGGGATTATGGGCTATCATGGCCTACATAGCCAGTGGAAATAATAAAGCCATAGGTGCCCAGGAAAGAAACCTTCACTCCCTGGCACTGATGGTTTTAAACCACCATATTGCCTTAGTTTATCTCCTAGCTGGTGAAGGAGGCATCTGTGCCACAGCCAATACTTCCTGTTGCTTAGGGGTGAATGTCAGTGGAGAAATGGCAACATCAATGAAAAGATGGGGAAACAGCTCATGTGGCTCTGCACATTCAAGCAGAAAGAGCCAAGGTATTTGCTCTCCTCGTTCAGGTCAAGCTCTTGGGGAGGGTGACCCAGAGGCGTTCCTCAGTTTCCCCAATGCATTCTGAGATATCTCATATACAATGGAAAGATGTATCCTCTGAATTTTATGTCTTGTTAGTTGAGATGAATCTCCTCTGAAGTTAAAACTTGTGCTGGGGCAGCCTGGGACAAAGGCCAGAGCTGCCTATGGCCCCACTCTGCCAGACCTGGCTTCTGTTAAGGTCAACTTGGCAATCACTTCCCAGAACTGGCCAATGAAACTTGGGGCCACCTCTGTCAAGTTTTCCCCCGCTCTAGTCTATCATTTTTAGCTAAAGGAATATTCCAAAAGCACTGACTTTATTCCAGTGGCTTCCAGTACATCTTGGATGAGATACAAGCTCCTTAGAAGAGCTCCTTGGTCACATCCTCTGTTTCAAGCCTATTTTCAAGGATATATTTTATTATTCCCTTTGACAAGCTCCATGGTCCAGCCAATTTGTCTTCTTGTTATTCTTTACAAATGGACTTCATTTTTCATCTGCATACCTTTTCAAAGGCTGTCTGCCATGACTGGTGCAAAATTAATAAATATTAATTTAATAAATTAATGCTTAATAAATGCTTTTTTGACCATTGAGAAAAATATTACAGTCTTTTGGTGCCATCTAGTGTCTTTAAATGATATTTCATCTTTCCAAAAGGTTCAGATGAGACAAGAAGGAATGGGAGAACCCTAGAGAAGGGGAGCAATGTTTCCTGGTCAACACTTTTAGTATGCTGATTCCAGTCCATCTCCTTGTATAATATTTTGAACGTTTCCAAACTCTTCTTTTATTGGATGTTAGCCCACATGACAGTTCTGTCCTGGTTAAGTAGGGCAACACAGAGCCATATGAAGTTTTGATTTTATGGAGTTCACAATAAATTCCTTGAATGTAAACATAGCCATCCAGACCAAATCATCACCATGAAAAATGCCTACTAAACTCTCAATGATATCAAACACTATCTGTTAGGAGATTCAACTGAATAAATAATTCCCTAGATTTAATTTGAACATGATCTACCAACTTTAGCTTTGAGGATGTAGTTAAACCTGAATTCATAAACTTTATAGGGAGCAAAAAAATGCCTTTTGCCAAGTGCCATGGAGTGCTTACTTAACTTAACTAGCCTACTTGAAATGACAATCAGCTTGGCCTAGATCCAGAGCTTAAGGCTGCTTCTAAGGCTCTACCCAAGGGGAAAAAATGAAACTTGACCTTTTTTTACTCAGAGAGAAATCCCTTTGCTGACTCCGCTTCCAAATAAAAACTTGTATTTTGGAGAAAGTTTCCCCTTTCCTTTCTGTCTTTTTATTTGTTTTAATTACCCTTTGAAACTCTAAAGGCAGATAGCCTGATGGAGTCCTCACCCTTCTACCTAGGGAATGCAGGCTTACAAAATCTCAGTGAGACAGAAAGACAGACACAGAGTCTAAATGATAAGAAATAAAAATTGAGACAAAGGCTATTTGTTTGCTTACTTCAATATCTCATTTAATTTACTTACTTACCTGAAAACAAAAATCTTTTAACTAAAATTAATACCTAATTCCTTCCTTTACTTAAGGAGTTCCGTTTATACACACAGCTTAATTTATGTGTAATCCCTAAACTTTGAAAGCAAAGATCGTAAGTTTTAGAGATTTCCTTTTTTTTGAAACCCTATTCTTTTGTTTTTGTTTTTTGTTTTTTGCTTTTTTGAGGGGGGGGAGGCAGGGCAATTGGTGTTAAGTGACTTGCCCAAGATCATACAGTGAGTAAGTGTTAATTATCTGAGGCCGGATTTGAACTCAGGTCCTCTAGACTTCAGGGCTGTTGCTCTATTCGCTGTGCCACCTAGCTGCCCCTGCACCACCTAGCCACACCACTGAAATCTTATTCTTGCAAAAAGAAATTCAGACTACGTTGCTAGTACTTTGGGGTCTCAAGTCCAAAATATCCTGAATTTTCCATGTGGTCCTTTAATGTATACATAAGTTTTCTCTCTTATCCCCAGATAGCTTACTTCAGGGGATCTGAAGTAGATGGATCTACTTGACATAATGCCCTGCAGTGAGAGTGAGTCAGTAAGCTGCAGCTAAACCTAAAAACAGAAGATATCAACTTACCCAGCAAAAAGCCGAATTGCTGGTAAAAGGGAGAGTAAGATCTCAGAGTCCTTACAAAGAACTCTCCTTGTAAAGAACTTGTCTATGTGAGCCCAAAATATAGGGGGATATTTTTGTTAAGAATCTAGGGTATGGGGTGGCCAGGTAGCACAGTGAGTAAGAGCACTGGCTCCAGTGTCGGGATGACCTGGATCAAATCTGGGCTCAGATACTCAGCACCACACCCAGAAATAACTGGCCTTGTAACCTTGAGCAAGTTACTTAAGCCTGACTGCTTTAAAAAAAAAAGAATCTAGGGTACAAGACTCTGGTCCCTTCATGGTCACCATATGCTAACACTTAAAAAGTTCAAGTGACACAGCTTCTGGGTAAATAATCATTTTATTAATAATGGTAGCATATTACCAATAAAATGGGTCAGTGATAGTGTCTAATGCCAAAGATGAATGATGGCAGGGGGCTCACAATTTATATGTCTTTGGAAGAGTGATTCTAATTCAATGATTGATTATTAATATAAGGGAGAAATAATCATTTCTCTCACATCATATACTGAGATAAGGTCAGAATGGTGTAATAGTAATTGAATTTAAAGATCCCCCCTGTATTGGCTTGGTTTTTGGTTTGATTGTGTTAAAACCCAGAGCTTGTGAATCGCACTTGTGTGATGGACTTGTTGACATGAAAAGAGAGGGCTGAATTGGGAGAAGCTGGTGATGTACATTTAGAGAGACACAAGAAAAGAGAGAGGCAGAAGAAACTTTTTGGAAGCAGCATCTTGGAGACAGAGAGAGACTGAGAGGATTGCCACTTTGAATTGCCCAGGACTTTTGAGAGCTACCACCCAGAGCTGCCAAGGATTGAGGAGACATGGCTGTGATGCTGGTATTTTGTCTGTTTTGATGTTGTTTTGCCAGATTTGTCCACTGGTGAAAGAAAGTCCTGTTGTTGCAGAGGTCTTGGAACCTTGCTGTTGGTTCAGGACTGTTCTGCAGACAGAGAATTAATTAATGAAGACACTGGCAATGTACCTTTTGGCCCTGCTAAGCTTTGTTTCCCCAGGAACAGAGATTGCTGAGAACTTGCCTCAGGTCAAGATGAAGAAAAGACCTCTCTTTGGGTATTAAATGCTGTGCTTAAGCTTGTTGTAACTCTGGGGTAGATTCAATTGTCATCCAAGGGTGGGGAACTTTTGACTTTTTTGTGCTCTGTGATTAAACAAATGAATGTACTTTACTTATGATTGGAAACTAATCTCCATTTGAGAAGAGGGGCTTTGTGATGGACTAAATGAATGTACAGCCTAGGGGTGGAATAGTATTTAGAAGAGGGACTTTGGAATTGATTAAATGAATGTAATGTCCAGGGGTGGGGTAGTACTTGGAGATTATTTAATTACACTTGGTAAATGCTGTATTTTGAATTATGCTGCATGTTGATTCTCTCTGTTTTTAATTTGTTACCGAATAGAATGGAGAGCACCTATGCTGGTATTTTGAACCTTGGGAAGTTGCCTTTGCTTGGCATTACATTACAAATGGGTACAGAATTTAAACATAAAGGGTGATATCATAAGCACAGTAGGGGAGCATGGAAAAATGTACTTGTCAGACTGATGGAAAGGGGAAAATTTTATGACCAAACAGGAGATAGAAACAATCATGGGAATTGAAATGAATTTACATGAAATTTAAAAAAAAATGTTTGCACAAACAAAATAAATGCAGCCAAAATCACAAAGAAAAAAATGAACAACAAATTTCTCTAAAGTCTCATTTGTTAAATATATACAGAACACAACCAACTTTATAAAACCATGAGCCATCCCCCAATTGGTAAATAGTCAAAGAATAGGAATAAGCAATTTTCAGAAGAAAAAATCAAAGCTATCAAGAATCACATGAAAAAAATGCACTAATTCATTGTTGATTAGAAAAATACAATTTAAAACAACTCTGAGGTACCACCTCAAACATATCAGATTTATTAACCTGACAATAAAAGGAAAATGAAAAATGCTGGTGGGGATATGGAAAAATCAGAACACTAATGCTCTGTTGATGGAGTTATGAACTAATCCGACCTTTCTGAAGAACAATTTGGAACTGTACCAAAAGGGACATAAAACTATGCATATCCTTTGACCAACTTCTAGGTCTATATCCCATAAAGATCTCATAAAAAGGAAGAGAACCCATGTGTACAGAAATATTCTAAACCACATATGGTATGGCGTAAAATGATACATGACCTTATCATAAAAGATAAAAAAAAACAACCAGAAGAGAAACAAATCATGGACCAGTTACAGCTATAGCTACAAAATGTATTCTTAACCCAACAAGGTATAGAGAAAATTTCAAAAGATAAAACTGATAATTTTCATTACTCAAATCTGAAAAGCCACCAGGATGAGAAGTGGTTGAATGGGGGGAAAATTGTATCACATTCCTCTGACAAGGTTTAATGTTCAAGATATATAAACAACATCCCCCTGTTGATAAATGACCATAGGACGTGAACAAATAAACCTCAAAAGGAGAACTTCAAAGTGTTCCTAAGCACACGAAAAATGCTCCAAATCACTAATAATAAGAAAAGTACAAAATAAAATAAGCATGAACTTTTCACCTCACACTTTGAGAATTGGCAAAAAGGACAAAAAACAACAGCCAAGGTTGGATGGGAAGATGGGCACCCCAACATACTGTTGGTAGAGCTGTGAAATGGCACAACAGTTTTGTCAAGTGTGAGAAACACCCTTTGGAGGGTGACAGGACTTCCCAGGAAGGGTCAGGGAGGTAGGCTGGATGAGCTTCCATGTCTACTGTTCCCTTGGGGACCCTTAGAGTGTGGGGTACAGAGACCCTACCCACCCCAAACTGACTACCCGGAGAACTCTCAAGGTGAAAGCAGGAAGTTTTATTGAATCTCTCGACAAGCAGGCGGTCCCGTCACTGGGAAGTCCAGAGAGAGGAGACCGCCATACAGAAGCCAAAGCTGGGTTATATGGACAAAAACCACGCAAAAACCGCAACCCTCCCCTTCCTCATGTAATATTTTAAATTGATTGGCTGTTTTGTTAACACTCCCTTATTTGGCCAGTGGAGTGACAGGGGGATTTCTGGAGTTTTGTTTTTCCCTCCCCAGGTCACCTGACTGAGGCCTAAAGGTTTCTAGTACTTTAGCAAATATTCTACTTGAGAAACCACATTTCCTTTTACACACTTAGGAAGATCCATGTGGGATGCCCCTCAGTGAGACTATGGGGATCACAGGACTTCCTGGTAGGGTCAGGGAGTTAGCCTGGAACAAGCTTTTACTGTTCACTGCTTCCCTTTAGGGCTTTTAGGAAGATCCACATGATATACCCCTTAAAACGGCAAACCCTTTCTCACTGAAAGAACTCAGAAACAGAGTGTGAAGAAAATAATAATGTTTATTATGCTTCCAGCAAGGAAGCAGGTGCAGCTCTGTCCTTCCTGGTAGATTCAGGGTTAGTCAAATTCCTCACTTTATTTCCACATATTCCCTTAATGTGTGCAGATTAGATGCATATTACATAGGCTTGGTAGTGAGGATACCTGAGACCTAACCAGACCTACCTCTTCTACCTCTTCAGAGCTGTGTACCACATCCCCACCTTTCTAGTTCCCTCTGGCCATTATCATATTTCCAGGAAGCCCAGGGTTTTAGTAAAGTAAGATAAGTGAGAACTTCCCTACAGCTATTGATTATCTTCCAATAATTTTGTGGGAGCAAGATAAGATATCTCCTCTTAAGTAAAGTAATTTGGAATTATGTAAAGTAAGCAACAAAAAAACCTGAACTGTTTAAAACATAGACTCCATTACTGGACTTATACCCCAAGGAAGTTATCAACAATAAAAAGTCTCCAAATACTCCAAAGTATTTATAAAGATATATTGTTTTGTTTTATTTTGGTGACAGATAAGAATTGAAAAATAGAGTAGATTTGCAACAGCTGGAGAATGGCTAAACAAAGCATGATGCATGAATGTAATGGAATATTATTACTGCCCTGTAAGAAATGATGGGTGTGGTGAGTACAGAGAAGTGTGGAAACATCTTTGTGAACTGATTGATGAAAAGTGAAGTAAGCAGAGCCAAGGAAGACAGTGTGCACATTAACTACAACAATTTAAATGGAAAGAACATTGCACCAAAAAAATTAAAAGTGCCTGGAACAAAATGTTAAAGATCAAGGGGGATTCAAACTATCTCCTCTTTTTTTGTTCTCTTGTTTGGTTTTGTTTCCTCTTTCCTATTCTTCATTCCATCTGTTACAATCCTTCTTTATAACCTGACTAATGGCTAATGTGACAGTATTTGCAGAAACTATACTGGATTGTATGCCACCATGGGGGGTGGGGGAGGGAGAGAAAATTTGAAACTCAAGGAATTGTGGTAATGAATCTTGTAAACTAAAAGTAAACAAATTAATAAAGACCAAAAAAAAGAAGAAAATAATTCGTTAAAATTAGAATAAGTCAAATCAAAACTCAGGAATCTATGATTCACCAAGAGTCAATGAAACAAAACATGAAGATTGAAAAATTAGAGGAAAGTGTACACAGGGCCTAGCAGCTTCTACATTAAAAGATGGGAGGGATTGGAATTTGATATTTCATAAGGCAAAAGAGCTAGGACTGCAACCAAGGATCAAATACATAGCAAAAAAAAAAAAGATTAAGAGGGAGGTGGGAAATTGGGAAAGAATTTTTACAACCTCTGCTTCTGATAAAGGACTCTTTTCTAAAATATACAGAGAATTGAGTCAAATCTATACAAATATAAGTCATTTCCCAATTCATAAATGGCCAAAGGATATGAACAGGGAGTTTTCAGAGGAAGAAATTAAAGATATTTATAAGCATATGAAAAAATGCTCTAAATCACTATTGATTAGAGAAATGCAAATCAAAACAACTCTGAGGTACCACATCTCACCTGTCAGATTGTCTAAGATTGCAAAACAGGAAAACGACAAATGCTGGAGAGGATGTGGAAAAATTGGAACATTAATGCAGTGCTGGGGGAGTTTTGAATTGGTTCAAAAATTCTGAAGAGCAATCTGAAATTATGCCCAAAGGGCTAGAAAT
The DNA here is from genome assembly GCF_028583685.1 of Petaurus breviceps papuanus. NCBI lineage: Eukaryota > Metazoa > Chordata > Mammalia > Diprotodontia > Petauridae > Petaurus > Petaurus breviceps. The sequence goes on along the minus strand of NW_027187282.1, from coordinate 1,112,848 downwards.
AATTTCATTCCCTTTGACCCAGCAATACCATTTCTAGGGCTGTTTCCCAAAGAGATCATAGAAGTGCAAGGAAGTCCTATATGTACAAAAATATTTATAACAGCTCTTTTTGTGGTGGCAAAGAATTGGAAATTAAGGGGATGCCCATCATTGTGGAGTGGCTAAACAAGTTGTGTTATATGAATGTATTGGAATACTATTGTGATATAAGAAATGAGGAGCAGATAGACTTCATATTTACCTGGAGAGGCTTATACGAACTGAAGCTGAATGAGAAGAGCACAACCAGGAGAAATTTGTACACAATTACAGACACAACATATGTGTGATGACCAACTTTGATAGACTGGACTCTCCTCAGCAATGCAATGTTTTAAGTCAACTTCAAAAGATTCATGATGGAGAGAGATATCTACACTCAGAGAAAGATCTGGAAAGAACAGAGTTTAAATGCAGATTGAAGCAAACTACCTGCTCTCTTTCTTTTTCTTGTTTGGTTTTGTTTCCTCTTTCCCACTGTTCATTCCATCTGATACAATCCTTTATAACCTGACCAATGTCTAATATGAAAGTATTTGCAGATCCTATACTTGATTGTATGCTGCCATGGGTGGAGGGGAGGGAAGGGAGGGGGAGAACATTTGAAACTTAAGGTATTGTGGAACTGAATCTTGCAAACTAAAAGTAAACAAACAAATTAATAAAGACCAAAAAAAAAAAAAAGAATAAAACTAACAGATCTTAAGGTAAAGTAAAAATAAAATGGATCAGTTTACTAGAGAATACTTTCACAATGAATATCTTTGGTACTATGATAGAATTGGCTTACTGGTTTTGGGTGTTGATTTTCTGCTGTTTAAATGTTTCAGTTCTGCCCTCTATCTGGAGAATCTGGTATATTTTACAATTGAACATCATGTGATACTTATAGTCATGGTCTTTATCATGATCGCAGGCACTGTAAAATTGGTGCTACACTTGGTTAGAAGCTACCAGAAACTGTGGCTCCTGGAGGGGGGGTGGGGTGTGGAAGAGACTGCATCTGTGGGGGATGTGCAGGAGGGAGGTGCCTCGGGAGTGGCTGTGGGTCCCAGAGATAAGGAAGTTTTATCCCTGGGGGTAAAATTAGCATGAGTAGTGCCAGAGTGAGTGGTAGTCCGAGGGAGGAGCCTAGGTAGAAGCTACCAGAGAGGTGGCCTAGGAGATGAGAGGCCAACTCAAAGGAAAATTGCATCTAGGGAAGGAAGGAATATCTGGGAAGGATCCTTTTGAAATACAGCTCTGTGGCACAGCTAGGTTGTACAGTGAATAGAGCACCAGCCCTGGAGTCAAGCGGTCCTGAGTTCAAATCTGACCTCAGACACTTAACACAAAAAATAGCTGTGTGACCTTGGGCAAGTCACTTAACCCTACTTGCCTTCCAAAAAGCAAAAAACGAAAACAAATGAAATACAGCTCTGAGTTTTTGACCAGTCTGAATTAAAATTCTCATTTGGTTTCTAAAAAGTGAGTGCACTCTGTAATGCTAAGTATCTGGTGTGTGTCTGTAATGTTTCATGTTTGTGGTGGAAAAATTTGAGAGATAACTAAGAAAAGAAAGAAGGAAGGACTTTAGGAGATTTTAAAGCTATTCCTGAGGTTGGGGGTGGGAAGTGACCAGCAGAACAAAGGACCTCTGGCAGACAGTTAAGAAAGGGAGGCTGAGTCTTTGAGTTAGTGTTGATTAGACCCTAAAAGCTATAAAAATCTATATCTTATGTTTCTCTTAAAATCAGTGGATCTAATTTCAGGCAGTGTGTTTGGAAATGTAAAGGGTCTCCTGTCTGATAATGGAATTATTTCTGGGTTCCAGTGTTCTGTTTCTTGGGAGAAGGCCGAGAGAGAGAGAGAGAGAGAGAGACAGAGAGAGAGAGAGAGAGAGAGAGACAGAGAGAGAGAGAGACAGAGA
>NW_027187282.1:1019899-1110500 GCF_028583685.1 Petaurus breviceps papuanus | reverse complement strand
GGGGAGTTTTGGAAGGGAGTAAGATATGCCTTCAGGCCCATTTGTTCCTTAGTCATTCCCTTGCTCCCCCCCACATCCCACTTAAAAGGATTTGGGGATGTTTAAGAGAGCATCGGGATGGGCAATAGAACTTTTTGCAAACCTCTCAGACTAGGAGGGGTGGTGGGGAGTTGAAATTCTTAGTGCAGTTTCTCTGGGTTCTCAGGAGGGAGATCAGACTTCAGTTGTTAACTCCTCTCAACCCAGATCAAATTAAGAGAAGGGAATGCAGGAAAATTGTAGAGAAAACTTAAATCGCCCTTCCCCACCTGGCAAAAGGAAGGAAGGGTTAATACTTTCAGACTGGCAGTAGCCCTAACTGCCCTGTGCCCCTGGACACAGGTGGCCCATCCTTCTAGGCAAAGCTTGGAAATGTCACCCAGGTCCTGTACAATATCAGGCCTGTAGCAAACATTTTTCTAAGCCTGTCCCTAAGAATTATCACCACTGGGAAGCTAGCCTTTGTTCCAAGTAAACCCTGCAGTTCTATATTCCAGTTGCATAATGTATTTTATCTCTGTTTCACCCATTTCTTGATTTGTAAGGGGAAAATAATAGTGGTTGTTACTGGATCAAAATGATATAATGTCTGTAAAATGTTTAATTTAATGACTGGCATATGTTGGATATGACATTATTATCTCTTTAACTTTGAAGTGTTTTTGAATGCCAGGAGTGAGAAGACCATTGTATTTCTAAAGCTCTCTTAGATTGTAAAATGTAGAAATTAGTGTTAAAGCAATTTTCAAATTGAATTTTGTTGTATATGAATTGGCTTTTGAAGGGATTGTGTGGAATGTGAAAACTTCTCAGAATGGGTCTTGGAATCTGGTGTCAGGTTTGAGTGTTGGCTTCCCCCTTCCCCCTTCATTGCTGCTGTCAATCAGCAGCAAGCCCTTTTGGGAGTCTTTCTACCTCCACCTAGCTTCAGTTCTTTGTCTTCTTTCCTGCCTCTGTGGACCCCTCCTCCCAGCCAATGGGAGCCAGGGACAGCCTGAGTTTACCCCCGAACCAATGGAAGTGAGGGACAACGGGGGAAATATGACACTCTGTATTAGGGTTTAAAAACTTTCTTTGACCCATAATGCTTGCCTCCTATCCCTGATCATTCATGGAGAGGATTTCTCTCTTACCCCTGGGGAAGAGAATAAAAAATTCTTGCTTTTATTCTGAGAAATCTCCGTGTTCTTGATTAAATTTTGAATGGGGTTTTTCATCCTACACAGATGTGATAAAAGTTATTATATAATGGTGAAGCTATTATATTTGGGTGTAAATGTAATAATGTAACTGATGTTTATTATGAGGGCAGATTGTTCATTTGAAATCTTGGTTATTATGAAAATGTATACAGTGGTTTAAAGTGTATTTTATTTCCTGTGCAAGGTGATTTGGACATCCATTCACCTAAATTCATAGTGGGATGTAAGCAAGTTTTAAATACATAATGTTTGGGGCATTGTACCTTTCTAAGTTGCGTGATTTGGTAAAAATTATGAGCTTTGTTGTTAAAAGCAACTTCTCTTATCTAAATGTTATTAAGGAGCTATTAAATAACTTGAAAGAACATCAATTTGGAGGTATATGGAATTCCAGAATGCAATTAATTTCTAGTGTCTAAGAAATGTTGTGATACCTAAGGATTCTGTAATAACCAGGAATTTAGTTTGTTATAATATTTTGGGGATTTACACCAAATTAGTTTTAAAGAATTCCAATGTTGGGGGTGGCTGGGTGGCACAGTGAGTAAAGCTCCTGCCCCGGAGTCTGGAGGACCCAAGTTTGGTTCTGTCTTCAGACGCTTAACACCTACACAAAAAAAACTAGCCATGTAACCTTGGGCAAGTTACTTAACCCCAATTGCCCTCCAAAAGGGAAAAGAAAAAGTTTCAATGTTTAAAGGTTTATTTTTGCTTTAAGAAGGAAGTTTTAGTTAAAATTGTTTAAAGTATTGAACTTTATATTCAAACCCTTTGTGAATTTTAAGAGTGGGACAGTAATGTCTTGGAGATATGCTTATGTAGAGGGTTAAGAGATTATGGACAGAGGTGGCTAGGTGGCACAGTGACTAAGAGCACCGGCCAGGAGTGGGGAGGACCTAGGATCAGTTCCTGCCTCAGATACTTAACACACACACACACACACACACACACACACACACAAAACTGGCCATGTAACCTTGGGCAAGTTACTTAACCCCAATTGCTTTAAAAAAAGAGAGAGAGAGATTATGGACAGGATGAGGAATGTTGGTGGCACAAGATAGGGGAGACAGAGGGAATTTTATGACTGAGGTTGGGGAAGATAAGCTATTTTAAGATTCTAGTGGGAGGAGAACTTTGAGGCACCTTTGGGTTAAGATTAAAGGCACAGAGATGCCCAGACTGGTCTGGGCAAATGTTATTTCCTCCTTATTGGTTAATGATATGAAAATATCTGTGTTTCTCTTTGAACAGAATCCAGTGACCTAGGTCATTATTTAAGACATCATTAATAGAGCCCACCTACCTGAATGTAGGTCCATCAAGGGTGATTGAAATCCCTTGGGAATGCCTACCCTCTGAAAGGCATATGGGTTAACACTGACTTTTGGGAAGATTAACTAAATTATTTGGAGTTATTTTTTTTCTCTTTTTCTCTCCTTTTTATTTTGGTTGGATTTATCAAGTTCAGAGAGGGGGAGATTAAGGTCCCCCACTAGTATAGTTTTGCTATCCATTTCTTCCTCTAATTCCCTTACCTTCTCCTCTAGGAATTTGGATGCTATACCACTTGGTGCATATATGTTGAGTAATGATATTGCTTCATTCTCAATGGTGCCTTTTAGCAGGATATAATTTCCTTCCTTATCTCTTTTAATTAGATCAATTTTTGCTTTTACTTTATCTGAAATAAGGATTGCTACCCCTGCTTTTTTTTACTTTAGCTGAAGCATGATATATTTTGCTCCAGCCTTTTACCTTTACCCTGTGTGTATCTCTCTGTTTCAGATGTGTTTCTTGTAAACAGCATATTGTAGGATTATGGTTTTTAATCCATTCTTCTATCTGCCTCCATTTTATGGTAGAGTTCATTCCATTCACATTCATAGTTATGATTATTATCTGTTTCTTTCCCTCCATCCTATTCCCTCCCCTGTTAAGGCTTATATTTTTTTTCTCCCCTTCTCCCTTCCCCTCCTTAATAGTTTTCCTTTTGACCACCACCTCCCTCAGTATTCCCTTATCAGCCCCCCTTCCTTTTCCTCCCCTTCCTCCTTACTTCTTCCCTCCCTTCTCACCACCCCCCCCCTTTCGTAGCCCTTTCCCCCTCCTACTACCTGTAGGATATTTTTATACTTAATGAAGTATGTTATTTCTTCTTCGCACCAAGAGTGACAGGAACAAATCTCATGTGAAGGTCCTCTCCCTCCCCTCTTTCCCTCTGTTATGATACATTTTGTGTCTCTTCTCCATAGAGTCCTATGCTTAACTGGTTGAGTTATTCTCTCCTTGCACCAGATCCAATGAGGGAAATGCTTATATAATACACATCTTCCTCCCTTCTTTTCCACTGCTATATTTTTTATGCCTCTTTGTGTGGCATAATTTACCCTTTTCCACTTCATTCATTCTTCTTCTTCCATTGCAATCCCTTTGTAGCCCTTAATAAGACTTTTTTAATCATCATTTTGTGTAATTTATACTCATACCCTGTACTTGTCTATAAACAGTTTGCTCTTATGAAATAACAGTGTGTGTGTGTGTGTGTTTCTCTTGTTTACCTTTCTATGTCACTCTTGTGTCTTGTAATTAGTGATTGAATTTTCCATTGAGCTCTGGCTTGTTCATCAGGAAGGTCTGGAAATCTGTTATATCATTGAATGACCATCTCTTTGCTTGGAAGAATATGTTCAGTCTTGCTGGGTAGGTGATCCTTGGTTGTAACCCGAGCTCTTTTGCCTCGTGAAAAATTTTATTCCACTGCCTTCGATCTTTCAATGTAGAGGCTGACAAATCCTGTGCGATCCTCACTGTGGTTCCTTGATATTTGAATTGTTTCTTTTTGGCTGCTTGAAGTATTTTCTCTTTTATCTGGTAGTTCTGGAGTTTGGCCACAACATTTCGAGGACTTTTCAGTTTGGGATCTATTTCAGGAGGTGTCCGGTGGATTCTCTTGATTTCTATTTTACCCTCTGGTTCTAGAATCTCAGGGCAGTTATCCTTGATGAGCTATTGGAGGATGTTGTCCAGGCTAATGTTTTCATCATGATTTTCTTGTAGGCCTATGTTTCTCATATTATCTCTCCTGGATCTGTTTTCCAGGTCAGTTATTTTTCCATTGAGATATTTTACCTCTTTTTCTAATTTTTCATTCTTGTTGTTTTGTTTGACAAATTCTTGGTTCCTCATAGAGTTATTTGCTCCAATTTGGTTGATTCTAGTTTTTAGCTAATTATTTTCCTTGGTTAGTATTTGGAGTGCCTTTTCCATATCACCCACTTTTCTTTTTAAGGAGCTGTTTTCTTCATTATAGTGTTTTTGTAATTTTGCGATTTTGATTTTAAAAGAATTATTCATTTTGTCTTATATCTCTCTCATTTGGTTTTCAAAGTTCCTTTTGAGCTCATCTAGGAAAGCTTTCTGTGCTTGGGACCTGTTACCTGTAGATTTTTCAGCTGTGGGTGTGGAATCAACATTGTCTCTCTCTGAGTTTGGTTCCTCCCTCTGAAGGTAGTAGGACTCCAGAGTCTTTGTCTTTGCAGTCTGCTTTCTACCCATTTTGAGGCAGGGCCCTAGCCATGCCCTTTCTCTCGAGTTCCCAAGCCTTTACTGTTTAGGGTTTTGACCTGGAGTAATAATTATTATGTTTTCAGGGTCAGAGGGGGGAGCAGCTGGGGTTCACTCTGTCATCCTGGTCCTTGGAGGTCCTGAAAGGGGCTTTTTAAATTTCTGGGCTATACAGTGGTAGTCCCAGGAGTAATTGCTATCCCTGACAAGGGCCCTGCCTTTGATTCTTACCTTGCTCTTTCCAGTCCCAGCCCTTTAGTGATAGGCCTGGTAGTGGCCCTTGTGGTAGGTGGGATGACTTGCCCCCCTTGTTGATTAGTCCTCTGTGCTCCATGCCACCCAGCCTGCCTCTGCACACCATGCCTGCTGTCCTGACTCTCTCAGCGTGCCCGCGTACCTCTAATTTAATCTATTTTTAAGGTGTTATTTTCTTCAATTTGGTTGTTGACTCTCATTTTATAATTTTCTTCCATCATTCTCATTTCTCTTCCCAATTTTTCCTCCACTTCTCTTCTTATTTTTCAAAATCCTTCTTAAGTTCCTCTATGGCCTGTAACCAGCTTATTTTTTCTTAGAAGCTTCTGGTGCAGGAGTTCTGACTTTGCTGTCTTCCTCTTGTTCCATGCTTTGATCTTTTTCATACCCAAAAAAGGAATCCAAAGTCAGACCACTGTGCTTGGTTTGCTCATGTTGCCACTCAATTACTTGACTTTTGAGCTTTTTGCCTCAGTAGAACTCTGCTACCAGAGGGGGAAGCTTAGTCCCAAATGGCTGGGGTTTTATCAGGTGCTGGAACTATTAGCTGGGTACCTTCTATGAAGCCTACCCACACTCTGGCACCTGGTCACACACACCAGAACCTCCACCGTAGACAGCAATCCAGATCCAAGCAGGTTAAAGCAAGAGTGATTACCCCTCAGACTGGTAGCTTGGTCCCCCTACAATCTGCAGGCCAGGAGCTCTGAAGCAGCCATGTGGTGGCAGCTACAGGGCCATGGCACGTCAGCAGCTTTTCACCCTGGAGGCAAAGGCCGACCACACTCCCGAATTCTCCAGTCCCAAAGTCCATACTTCACTGACCTTTCACTTCGTCTTTAGCATCTATTGGTTGATAGTTCTGGAAACTGACACAGCTGCTGGTGATCTGAAGGCCCTCCAGCTGGTGGGGAGAGGGGTCTCATTGTGGTCACCCTGAGCCTAAAACCTCTGGCTCATGTGGGGCTGGGCTTGGCTCCCAGAGCCCTGCACTGGCCATTTCCTGCTGGCCTGCCAGGCTGTCCTCAGCAGGAGGTTAGATTCTCTGTGTCATTTTGTGGGTTCTGTAGCTCCAAAGTTTGTTTGAAGTCACCTTTTACATGAATTGGAGGAGGTAGAAGTGGGAGCTTCCTTGGCTTAAAATTTGTTAATTAACATTAACAATAATGGCATAACCTTTCTATGAAAAGTTAGAGAAGGCTTAATTTGCACAAACAGAAATTATGTTTCTTACTGACATAATCATAGGATTAAGAGGGGGAAAGGCCAGAGGGTTTTTTTGAATGAAAACTGTTCAGAGGAGGAACAGCAAGTTCAGAGAGGGGGTAGGGGTGTACCCCAAGTCAAAGAGATAAGAAGGAGCAGAGCCTGGATTTTAAGTCACATCCTTTGGTGTCAGTCTTGGGAAATAAAACACAAAAGCCCTTGAGGTTACAATTCCTGAATGAGAAATTAAAAGAAACTCAATCTGAGGTCCATGTTTCAACCTAAGAGCTCCCAGAGGAACTGGGTCCCTTGCATTGAACAAAGGAGCTTTGGGTATGATTAGCAGATACCTGATTTGCCAGGGATGCTCCTTTTGTAAATCAGGGTAAAGAATGCATCCCTGATGTAATATGCCATGTCAGAGTCCAAGGATGACTCGTGCTCCCTACCCAGGCCTCCTATGATGTGGGGAGAAATTAGGTGAGGATTTCAATGATGTTTTTGTAGCTACACAAACAAGCTGATCCAAATCTGTAACTGCTCAGTCCCAGACTTGCTTAATGGGAGGGAATTCTGCTAACCATGTGGATAAGGCTCTCCCTGGACACTATTTTCTTTTTTTTTTTAAGCAATCAGGGTTAAGTAACTTCCTCAAGGTTACACGGCCAGTTATTTCTGGGTGTGGTGCTGAGTATCTGAGCTGAGTATCTGAGCTCCTGGTCATCCCGACACTGGAGCCGGTGCTCTTACTCACTGTGCTACCTGGCCGCCCCCCTGGACTATGCTATTTTCAATGCATATTTTCTATCCCGGCAAGGAGTTCATGCAACCCTGTATCTCTGGGTTGTCACAGATTGCCTCACATTCATCTCTAACAAGGATTCCTCTCCATTATAGAGCTCAGGCTATTTACTATACACAAGTACCTGCTGAAAAGCAGACACACTGACTTAAAGAGTGTGTGTAGGGGCAACGTTCAAAGAGGGTGTTTGGGAAAACTGGTTCAAAAGAATTGTTAAGATCTTCCTACTGTGAATAAGGTCATATGAGGTAGAATGCCATATGAGCTCTCAGTCTTCAAACAAGTAAGGCCATAGGTGCCCAGGAAAGAAATCATCCCCTAGCACTGATGGTTTTAGAGCACCACATTGTCCTAGGTTATCTTCTAGCTAGGGAAGGAGGAATCTGTGCCACAATCAACACATCATATTATTTTGGGGTAAAGAGTGGGAGCATCCATTGAGAAGATTGGGGAACAGCTCAACTGGTTCAAGTTCAAGCAGAAAGAGTCAAGGGATTTGGTCTCCTGGACCAGGTCAGGCTCTTGGGAATGGTAACCCGAGGCCTATATCAATCATTTTCCCCAATCCTCATCCTATTTATCATACCATACTGTGGAAGTCCAATATGTCCTGAGATGTACACAAGAGAAAAATGTATCCTGATCTGTTTTATGTCTTCTTGGTTGAGGTGAATCTCCTCTGAATGTTAAACTTATGCTGAGTCAGTCTGGGATAGAAGGATTGGGGGTATATTGAGTAGTCAGAGCTGCCTATGGCTCCACTCTTCCAGACATGGCTCCTTATTAAGCCTGACCTGCAATAAGTTCTCATTAGAAATGATGAATGTGAGGTGGCTAGATGGCACAGTGAGTAAAGTGCCGTCCCAGAGTCAGGAGGACCCGAGTTCAGTTCCGGCCTCAGACATTTAACACCCACACCAAAAAACTAGCCGTGTAACCTTGGGCAAGTTACCTAACCCCAATTGCCCTCCAAAAGGCAAAAAAAAAGAAATGACCAATGAAAGACTTCCATAAACTTGCTGATGTGGCAGTCATTCAGTTCTCCTCTTCCTGAATAGGCCTTCTTGGTCAGTCTTTTGAGATGCCCCTTTGCTACTGGTCCATGTTCTCTGAACTCATCACCTCACCAATCATCTGATAATTGTCATGTCAGGCCCTTTGTATGGAAACCCAGGCCCCTAGTGGCTCTGTGCCTTCAAACAAATTCCTCATCCCATTGCTTATCTGGACCACTATCCTGCATTCTGCCCCATGGCATGGCATAGCTGGGGAGTAGAATCTGACATGATACTCTATCCCTGACTAAATTTCTGTGCATCTGTCAATACTCTCCTAAGTACTTTGTTCTGAGAATCAATAAACCATTTTGACCGGGGCGGCCAGGTAGCACAGCAAGTAAGAGCACCGGCTCCAGTGTTGAGAAGACCTGGAGATCGAATCCCAGGCTCAGACACTTAGCACCCACCCAGAAACACCTGGCCGTGCAACCTTGAGCAAGTTACTTAACCCCAATTGCTTAGGGGCGGCCAGGTGGCTCAGCGAGTAAGAGCACCGGCTCCAGTGTTGGGATCAACCTGGAGATTGAATCCCGGGCTCAGACACTCAGCACCACACCCAGAAATAACTGGCCATGTAACCTTGAGCAAGTTACTTAATCCTGATTGCTTAAAAAAAAAAAAACATTTTGACCTATCTTACTATTGTTTTGTGCCACTCACTTGAATCAGTTGCAACCTCCACAATATATCTTACATCTATCCCCTTCACATCACTTCTTAACTTGAATATTCCAATAGCCTCCTCAATGGTCTCCATGACTCAAATCATTCCCTATTGTAACCTATCCTCCACTCATCTGCCTAAAAGATTCCAAAAATGTAAATCTGGTGATATCAGTCCCTCATTTTATGGATTCCAGGGGCTATCTAGTATGTCTGGGATCAAACACAAACTATGTTTTCCATTTAATTGCCATTCATAACCTGAATACCTCCTACCTTTGATACCTTATGATGTGATTTCATTTCCTTTATGATCAATACAGATGAATTTGTGATACTTTATTCCTTAACTTTATAAGGGTGTCCTTTTTCAGTTGCCATTTGAGCAAAATTCCAAAGTCTTCAACAACAATAGCATAGAGAGAAAGAGAAATTCCACTTAAAGTTACTATAGACATTATAAAATATTTGGGAGTCGGCCTGCCAAAACCAACCTAGGGACTATACGAACATAATTGTAAAACACTTTTCATACAAATAAAGTCAGATCTAAATAACTGAAAGAACATCAGTTGCTTGTGGGTGGCTGAGCTAATATAAAAAAATAACAATTCTACTTAATTTAATTATTCAGTGACATAGTAATCAAACTACCAAAACATTATTTTGTAGAGCTAGAAAAAATAACAAAATTCATCCAGAAGAGCAAAAGATCTAGAATATCAAGGGAATAAATGTGAGGAAAGGTCACCTAGCTGTACCAGATCTAAAAACATATTATAAAGACGCAAAACAAAACTCCTTTGTATTGGCTAAGAAATAGAGTGGTGGATCAGTGGAATAGGTTAGGTACATGAGACACAATTGTCAATGAATATATTCTACTGTTTGATAAACCCAAAGACTCCAGCTTCTGGAATAAGAACTCACTATTTGACAAAAACTGGTGGGAAAACTGGGGAATAGGATGGCAGAAACTGAGCATAGACCAATATCTTACCCCATATACCAAAATAAATTCAAAATGGGTACATGATTTACATATGAAGGCTGATAGTATAAGCAAACTGGGAGAGCAAGGAATAGATTACCTGTCAGATTTAGGGGAAACAGAACAATTTATGACCAAACAAGAGATACAGAACATTATGAAATGCAAAATGGATAATTTTGATTACATTAAATTGAAAAGTTTTTGTACAAAATCATTGCAACTAAGATTAGGAGGGAAGCAGAAAACTGGGAAAGAATTTTTACAACCAGTGTCTCTGAAAAAGGCCTCATTTCTAAAATAGAGAACTGAGTCAAATTTACAAGAATACAAGTTATTCCCCAATTAATAAATGATCAAAGACCATGAACAGGCAGTTTTCAGAAGAAGAAATTAAAGCTATCTATAGTCATATGAAAAAATACTTTAAATCACTATTGATTAGAGAAATGCAAATCAAAACATCTCTTAGGTACCACATCACACCTGTCAGATTGGAATATACAACAGGAAAATGATAAATGCTGGAGAAGATGTGGGAAAATTGGAACAATAATTCATTGTTGGTGGAGACATGAACTGATCTTACCATTTTGGAAAGCAATGTGGAGCTTTGCCCAAAGGGCTATAAAAATGTGCATACCCTTTGATCCTGTAATATAACTTCTAGGGCTATATCCAAAAGAGATCATACAAATGGAAAAAGGACACACATGTACAAAAATATTTATAGCAGCTCTTTTTGTGTTGGCAAAAAATTGGATATTGAGGGGATGCCCATCAATTGGGGAATGGCTGAAGAAATTGTGGTGTATGAATGTAATGGAATACTATTGTGCTACAAGAAATGGTGAGCAAGCAGACTTCAGAAAAATCTGGAAAGACTTATATGAACTGACACTGAGCAAGGGAAGCAGAACTAGGAGAACATTATACACAGTTGCATCCACATTTTGTGATGACTAACTTTAATGGACTTGGCTCTTCTCAGCAATGCAAGGCTCTAAAACAACTCCAAAAAACCTCATGATGGTAAATGTCATTGATCTAGAGAAAGAATTATGAAGTGTGAATGCTGATGAAAGCACGCTATTTGCTCTCTCTCTTTTTTGTTCTGTTCTGTTTCTTTCCATTGGTTATAATTCTTTTTTACAGCATGACTAAGGTGAACATATGTTTAATATGACTGTACATGTAGAGAGCCTCTCTCAAATTTTATGTCATATTGGGGAGGGAGGAAGACAGGGAGGTTGAGAAAATTTTAAACTCAAAAACTTGTAGAACTATTCATAAACTTACTTTGTGGTACCTATGGCATTAAAAAGAAACATCACAGTCTTTTGGTACCAGCTTGTGTATGAAAATGATGTTGTAATTTGCTAAAAATTTAAGACCAGACAAGGAGAAATAAGAGAAGTATAGACAAAGGGACCAACATTGCACGTTCAAAACTTCGAGCATGCTGGCCCCCTTCCAACTCCACAATGACACTTTGAAACTTTAAAAATCCTGCTTTTCTTGGATAGTATCCCATGTTCCGTCCAAGTTAAGAGGGAGTAAAACAGACCAAAATGAAGTCATGAATTCAGGGAGTCAGTAATGGATTTCTTCAGACCAAATCATTACCATTAAAATTACCTCCTAAATGCTCAGTCATAGCAGTCATCTGATCCAGTAGAAGACTGAATAGTACATGGTAACTGAGGGAAGTATTAGTGCTGCACACCCAGAAGAACAAAACTGGGAGTAAATACATTTTAAAAATGGCTCCACTTGGCCTTTCTTTCATTCAATGTCTACAAGGAAATCCTAAGTTTTGCTAACCAGGAAAATTTGAAAGTTCTTTATACCTTGAAGGGAAGACTCTGAGCAAGTGAGAAATGGCTGGCTGCCATTTGGAACTAGATGTTCTAAAGGCTACTCCAAATGACCTATGGATGGCATCATGTCACCTTCTGTGAAATTCCCTTTCAAAATGTGCAATTAAGGAATGATGATCCAAGTTCATGATTCTTTTATAGGTGAATGTTTTGATACCTGTGAAAAAATAAAACGAGAGAAAGAGTATTCAGAAGAGTTAGAAGAAAGGAAGTAGAGGAACAAAAGGACTTTAGTCACAAAAAGGAGGAGAGATATGGGGCAAAAGCTATTTTGGGAAGGAAGGAAGGAAGGAAGGAAGGAAGGAAGGAAGGAAGGAAGGAAGGAAGGAAGGAAGGAAGGAAGGAAGGAAGGAAGGAAGGAAGGAAGGAAGGAAAGGAAAGGAAAGAAGAGAAATACAGCAAAATGACTAGTCTTAATTATGAAAGAAATCTGTTAAATATCAGAAATTTGGTGAAGACTTTGCCACTGTTAAATGAGGTGTGCATGTGAATATTTGCTTAGGTTCCCAGTACTAGTGAGGAAAAGTTAAGCCTGGAGTACACCAAATCTGAAAGTAAGTCAGAAGGAGTACCTTTGGTCTTTGTAGTAACTGGTAGAGCTGGGATTCATACCTGCTTTCTCTAAGTACGAATGCCAATGTACCACATCCTCTCAATCTGAACAAAGCCCCTCTCCTCTAAGTCATTGCCCACTTTCTCAAATATGTGCTTTCTGTCTGCTGCCTCAATTCCCTCTTCATCCACCCATTCTTTTAAGCAACACAAGTGGGGCCACAGGATTGTAGTCATAGAGTTAGTGCTCAAAGGAACCTCAGAGGTCTTCTAGTCTAACCCTCTCATTTTATAGAAGAAAAAAAAAAACTGAAGCCCAGAGAGGTGAGGTATGTTGTATGAGATCACACAGCTTGTAAGTATTTGAGGCAGAATTCAAGCCCAGGTCTTCCTGTCTCAAAATTCAGCACCATATTCACTAGATTCTATCCTATATTCTCCGTCACTGGACTATTCTCATCTCTATAGAAATGTAAGGGATTTGAAAATGTTAAAGGAAAAATAGTTTCTCCACATCAAAGTTCCATCCAGTGAGCTTTCAGTAGATATATACTGGCCTCAAGTGAAGACTTTGGTTTCCTGTCTACATAATGCTACATCCTGAATGTGTGAATTCTTTCACTAAGTTTTGTCTTTAATGAAATGAGAGTTTTTAAGGGACTTAGATAACTGCTCTGTTTGTGAGAGACATGACTGGAAAGAAAAATCATAACTTCAGCACCAAAAATAATGGAAAGCTCCTGTCATATAGCTCATGAGTAACTTAATCCAATAATTCTCTCCTAGGCATCAGAGGGAGGCTGAGGTAACATGGTGGCAGCACCACCCTGTGCTATTTGGGAAAATGTAATAGTATGAGCTCCTTCTCACCCAGCCCTCTCCACCTACTGACTGACAGAGAGCAAAGTTCATTGCCTTAAAAAGGCCAAGGCACAGATAATCTAAAGTAGCCCTTCTTAAACTGTGGGTTGTGACTGAAAAATTCAGCAAGAGTAAAAGGTTTCTGAAGGCATGAGAACCAAAAATTAATTAAAAATCAAAGGTGTAATAAACCCGAGGTGTTTCTGACAGCCCTTGTCGGGGGTACATCTGCCTACTTCACTGCAGCCTTGGTTCTGAAAATGAAACATGCACGCTTCACACTGCACATGCCCTCAGGCCATGAAACGTCAACAAAGCTGCCAAAAAGGGGTCAGGAGTGGAAAAATGTTAAAAAGCCCTGCTCTAAAGAACCTATATCTGGGTGATCACTTGCCAGAAAAATTCATTCTTCTGAAAACCCCTTTACTGGGAAGACAGAATAAGGAAACATATGAGACAAGATGTCTTTACTTGTCAGTTTGTGGGTCTCAAAACCCTATAAAAACATTGACAGTTAATCTGCAGTACTGATTTAAAAAAAAGCTGATGGGAAAAGAATTAATTTCTAGTATGAATTCCAAGGGCTGTCACAAAACAGATGCTCAGAGACTTCTGACTGACTGGTCCTGCCCTAAGGAAACCTCATACTGGCTAATATAGGGGTGGTAGGGCAAGCATTTTTATGCATGTGAGAGTTAGGAAGAAAAAAATAATTTTTCACAAAATTGTATATATAATGTGTGGGCATTCCCAGATTGTTTAATATGGAGGCTCTTTATATCCCCTAAGATATGAATGGGGGTAGCCCCCTTTCATTGGCTAACTGGCACTGGTTATCTCATTCAAATGTCCAGCCTGAGACAGTCCAGTCTATTGGGCTCATGCTCTTTTGTGTTCAGTCTCACAGTTCACTCACACCATGGGCACTGAAAACTGAACTGGGAAGACGTATACCCTCCACTAGAGGGGCCTAGCAGTGTTTGCTTCTGCTCTGTTCCATTTGTCTTTCTCAGATTGAGGTGCCAGTGATCCTCATAGGACTGGGAGTTAGAGTAATGGGAACATTGGAGCCAGGATTCCAGGTGGGAGGTTGAAGTCAGATAGCCAGGCAGGGAAGCCAAGGGAAGCTAGGCTGCCTGGGAATGATGGACATTTTGACCTTGGACCTTGGTTTTGCTCTAAAGGAAGTGAGTGAAGCTGTGAACATACTCCCTTCCATTCCCCAAGACATGAGGTGGTATGGGGTGAGGGAGCTGGATTGTGCTACATGTCTTGGCGAAAACATTCCTATATTTTGGACTATATTTTTGAACTAAATATTCCTAATCTGAGTGTTAGTAGCTAAATGAAACTGGGGTGCAGAGGACTTGGGAGAATACCGTGGGTTGGGGTTGACGTCAATGGGAAGGAACCCAGATAACTCCAACCCTCTTAAGGGTAACAGAGAAGCCTGGGGGAGAGGTTAAATGTGAATTACTTGGTCTTGGAGCAATGGGGATCAGGGCAGTCAGTGTTACATATACCTGGAGGAGTTGGGACAAGTGCAAAAGACATTCTAATGAGCAAGTGTTGAGCAGATAAATAAATTTTATAAATAAAATCAGTAACACTTGAATTAGACATTACTCACTTATTAAATTTTAAGACAATTCTTATTAGAACAAACACCCATAATGTGTTCAGCATAATGCTAGGTTCTACAGAGGAGGGAGAGGAAAATGAAAAAGAGGGTGGAGATTAAGGGAAACTGCCCTCTCTAGGAAGTGCTGGTTGAACTAGGCTCCTGGAAGATCTTGTTCTGTGCTTGCTCTGTCAGTCAGCCAATAAACACTTATTCAGTGCCCAGTATGTTAAGCAGAGGGGATACAAAGACCTCAGACTAATGCTTTCTTCTTCTCTTTCTCATTAATTTTACATAAATATATATACATACATATACACACATATGCATATGTGTACATGTGTATATAAACACACACAATTTGTCTACCCCAGTAGAACATAATCTCCTTCAGGGAAGAGACTGTTTCACTTTCATCTTTGCATCTCAGCCCTTTGCATAGTTTTTGGCACAAACTAGGTGTTTAATGTGATTGATTGCTGACTGATTGTCAGAAGTGAGGATCAAAAGCTCTCTGATGGACATGCTTATAGATTTTCCCCTTGCAATTCTACATATTAATGGAAAGAACCAAAAAATACTTATTAAGGGTCAAATATATACCAGGCAATGTGTGAAGGAAGCTCTTTACAAATATTATCTCATTAGAACGTCACAACAATGCTTTGGGGTAGGTGCTATTATCATCTGCATTTTACAGATGAAGAAACCAAGGAAGGTAGGGATTAAGTGACTTGCCTAGGTCACACAGCTAATATGTATTGGAGTCAGGATTTAAACTTGGGTCTTCCTGATTCCAAGCCCAGTGCTCTATCCACTGTGCCCAAATGTAATTCAGATGCTATAGAGGAAAAGAAACTAATTCACAAAAATCATAACACTGGGGCAGGAAATCCTCCATTATTAATTAATATATCTATGTATAAATTGTGCATTTGTTCATGTCTTCTTCAGCAAGTGATATTCCACCTTTTGCTTTCCCCAGAGGAAGGATGGCACTTGCAAGTACAAGATTCTTCAACACAGACACTAATCCACAGCCTAAGAAAGGTCACAAATCGGACAATGAAATGGATCACAGCAGTCACAGTTGAAGGAGCTCTGTAATACCACAGGCAAGTGACAGCTTCTCTGGGCCTCAGTTTCTTAGTCTGTAAAATGAGAAAGTTGGTCTGGGTCAGATTTCTTAACATGGCATCCATGGACCCCCAATAGGGTTGAGGATAAATTTCAATGGGGAAAAAATTACATCCTCATTTCAATAGGATTATTTTCTTTTCTGATCTGATGCATTTTTTGTTAGGTATTTTAAAATATACTTCTGAGGAGAGGTCTACAGGTTTAACCAGGTTGACAAAGGCATCCATCACAAGAAAGATAGAGACTCCCTGGTCTAAGTGACAGATCTCAACTTCTATAATTCTCTGCTCAGCCCTTAGGGCCTTGAAACCAAGGGTAGAATATCTAGTGTAATGAGGCATCTTAGGCTTCTGGCCTTAGCAAATCCAAGGAGGTTTCTCAGGAAGAAAGCAGGAACTGGAGGGGGGGTGCAGACTAAAAGGGACAAAGAAGACCCCGGACCAGGATGCTCATCCATGTATTCTTCTTGTCCTGGAACAAGGAGGGGCGATGGCTTGGCTCCACAGAAACCTACTACCTCTATACCAGCAGCCATTTGCTGATGGATGGAGGGGGCACTTCAAGTCCCTGGCTCCATCCCAGTCTCGACATCACACCCTGCTATACTGAAACTTTATCCAGGTGGGAACCCATGAGGGGACATGAAGTCACTGACCCATTATGTCCAATAGGTAAAAGGGATCAACAAAAACAGAGACAGAGACATAGAACAAGAGAGAGGTGAGATGAGGTGAGATAAGAATAGACACATGTGACATAGGGGTGTGTCTGTATACACACACACTCTTATATATATGTGTGTATGTACAGCCAATATCTAACCCTATTTTGCTTTGCCTGATGATGCATATTTGTGACCAAGAATTTATTTTCCCTTTCTCTCTCATTTATTTTTAACAGGATAGGTGGGGGGGGGGAGAGAAAATAGATGTCTCTTCATTAAAAAAAGCAATTTAAAAAGAGTGGTTGGGAGTGCTACAGATGTGGAATATGCCATGCACTTTCAGAAAAAAAATCATCTTACTGTTAGTTTTACTATTGCTTTACTTTGTTAAGGGAATGGTCTTACAAAGTAGGGGAAATCTGTAACTGTTTGTAACGTGAAAAATAAAGGACACCAATAAAACTTAAAAACATGAATGTGTGACCGTGAAATTCAGTGGGACATTTAAGAAGGAAGGTTGAGCAATGTGGATTATAATTTATCATTCATTAAAATTGTTTGAACCTCAATTAATGTAACTAGAAATTGAACCCAGAATGTCACCCTGAGCTCAGTAACTCCAGGAAAGCCAGAGATAGTTACACAGGATTTGGGGCTCCCCCAGGTCCTGGATCCGCCCAAAACATTTTTGTTTGAAGGTCTCCTCACTCAGGCCTTGCTTGGGGTCCACCCACTCTTTTGCTCTGGCTTTGCCCAAACCTTATTGAATGTTCACATTTACTTATACTAATCTAATCTAATCTATCTACTTGCCCTCTCAGCAAAATTGCTTAATGTTTATATGTGGTTTGTGTGTGGGTATTCTTGTCTAAATCCAGTTCCAGTATAATTGGTCTCCATTTGCAATATGAACATTTGTCATCTGTTAACTTTGGACAGATACTGAATTTCTGATGGATAATTCCAGCTGCCGGTTCATGTTTTGCTAAGTACTAATGTTTTCCAACCCGCAGTGACGTGTTACTCAGTTTCTACTATTTCCTTCCATAATCTGTGCCAATTACTAAATCTGGGCTCCTTAAGCACAATATTTCCATAAATTTCTGATGACAATGACCAGAGGTGAAATTGCCGTCAGAAATCCCCTCCATTTCTATAAACAAACCCACATGATAAGCATCTGTTCAATGCTTCTCTGTATTCACATTGTTAGTTGAATTCATGTGGAATGTCACCTGTGCATTGTATTTTGACTCCACTCTTGGCTCTTATTTATTGCGCCCAATGCTTTAACCTATTGAGAACTTTTTGGATCCTGACTCTTTCATTCAGTTTTGGGTCATCTGAAAATTTGAAAAGGATGCCATCCCTTTATTCAAAGCATTAATAAAAATATTAAGGAGCAAAGGGCCAAGGACAGATCTTTGGAACTCTCCACTAAATTCCACCTTCCTAGTTGACATGGAACCCTTTTATTCCAATCATTCAGCCAATTCCAGGTCTAATTTCACTGTCACCTGGGCCAAATCATCACACCATTTCCACAAAATGAGAATTGAATAATTTATCAAATATTTTGCTGAAATCTGTGTAAATTATAGCTACTAGATTCTCCTGACTGACCACTTAAGTAACTGTTGAAAATGGAAATAAAGTCTGGCTTGGCCTATTCTTGTTGAGGTCATACTGATTTTTTCTGATCCCTATTTTCTTTCTAGATGTTCACTAGCCACCTCTTTGATATCATGTGACCACTGTTCTCACATCTAGCGTCCCCAGAACAGACACCCAAAATGAGAGCTCAGGAGACCCAATTGTTCTCTAGTCAAAGAATACAAATTGTTCAAAGCAAAGGCATTAAATGAAACAGCAGAGTAAGATCTGCCATCCAATGTTCCCCCATAATATGTCTAGAATGCACTTGCCCACAAATAGACCCCATCAATGGGGGTAGGAGTGGGGAATAACTATCCCTAGTAATAACACAAGAAGAGCCCACATAGAAGGACAGTTGTGGAGAGGCAATCCATACCTCCAGTGATGCTTCTGGTGATTGTGTCAAACTGCTTTTACTAGCCCAGACACTTGACACGTGTTCCACTGAACTCTCCACATAGATTCTTCTGCGAGTGCCTCTGTTGGTCTTTGCTCCTGTCTTATCTGTATTAATATCTTCATAGCCATCTGAGCTGCAGCCTACTAGGGTGTGATGTCTAGTTTGAAGGAGGGGGTGCTTGAACCTCACTCTTATCTAAATTGGTTCAAATAAGGGGAAATATTTACCTGTGTGTGTGTGTGTGTGTAAACACTCAAATGTGTAGAGAAATCTGTCTTACTCAACACAGAAATAAGAGGTGGAGGTGATAAGAGACAGGGGGTTATAGGTGGAGAGGGGCAGATGAGGGCAATGGTCAAAAGCAAAAGAGACTTTAGAAGAGGGACAAGATAAAAAGAGATAGAGAATGATAAAGAGAAGAAAATAGAATAGAGGGAAACACACAATTGGTAATCATAACTGCAAATGTGAATGGAATAAATTCACACATAAAACAGAAGCATAACACACAATGGAATAGAAAAAAAGTTGTTTACAAGAAAGACATTTGAAGCAGAGAGATACATACAGTTAAAATAAGAGGCAGGAGGAGAATTAGTATACTTCAACTAAAGCATAAAAGGCGGGAGTAGCAATCACGATCTCAGACAGACCAAAAGTAAAAACAGACCTAATTAAAAGAGATAAGTAGGGAAACTACATCTTGCTAAAAGGTACCATAGAAAGTGAAACAATATCAGTACTGGACAAATATGCAGCAAATGGTGCAGCATTCAAATTCTTAAAGCAATAGTTAAATGTATTTCAGGAGGAAAGAGGCAACAAAACTGAACTGGTAAGGAACTTCAACTACCTCCTTCCAAACCTAGATAAATCTATGCATAAAATAAATAAAAAAGAAAAAAGTTAAGGAGAAAATCAATAATATCTTTAATAGAAATAGAAAGGAACACCCCTTTCCTCAGTTGTGTATGACACAGTTACAAAAATTGACTGTTTAGGGTGTCAAGATGGCAGAGTAGAAACAGGACTTCTGTGCAGGTCTCATCAAATTCATGTAAAAAATTACTATAGACAAATATTGGTGCTACAGAACCCACAAAATGAGACAGAGAAGCTAACCTCCCGCTGAGGACAGCCTGGCAGACTGGCAGGGAGGGGCCAGAACAGCACTCTGGGAGCTGAGCCCAACCCCACATGAGCCTGAGGTTCTAGCCTCAGGGTAGCCTAACCAGCTGCTGGCTGGAGGGACTTCAGATCACCAGCAGCTGTGGCAGTTTCCAGAATGATCAACCCATAGATGCCAAGGACAAAGTGAGAGGCCAGTGGAGTGTGGACTTTGGGACCTGGGAATTCGGAGTGCGATCTGGCCTTTGCCCCTGGGGTGAGAAGGTGCTGAGGCACTGCAGCCATGCAACTGCTACCTCGTGACTGCTTCAGAGCTCCTAGCCTGCAGAGTGTAGGGGGACCAATCGACCAGTTGAGGAGTAATCGCTCTTGCTTTAACCTGGTTGGGTCTGGACTCCTGTCTAGGATGGAGGCCCTGGGGTGCATGAGCTCCCACTTCTGGTAGCAGAGTTCTACTATGGCAAAAAGCTCAAAAGTCAAGTAATTGAGTGGCAACATGAGCAAGCAAAGAAAGCAAAGCAAACAGAACAATCCAACTTTACACTCTTATTTTGGGAACAAAAAGGATCAAAGCATGGAACAGGAGGAAGATGGTGAAGTCAGAACTCCTACACCAAAAGCTTCTAAGAAAAATATGAGCTGGTTACAGGCCATAGAAGAGCTTAAAATTATTTTGAAAATCAAATAATAGAAGTGGAGGAAAAATTGGGAAGAGAAATGAGAAGGATGCAAGAAAATTATGAAATGAGGTCAACAACCTGACTGAAGAAAATAACACCTTAAAAATAGACTAACTCAAATGGCAAAAGAGGCTCAAAAAGGCAATGAGGAGAAAAATGCCTTAAAAAGCCGAATTTGCCAGATGGAAAAAGAATCTCAAAAGCTCACAGAAGAGAATCATTCCTTCAGAATCAGTTTGGAGCAAATGGAAGCTAGTGACTTTATGAGAAATCAAGATACTATTAAACAGATCCAAACAAATGAAAAAATAGAAGGCAATGTGAAATATCTCATTGGAAAAACCACTTACCTGGAAAATAGATCCAGGAGTGATAATTTAAAAATTATTGGACTTCCTGAAAGCCATGATCAAAAAAAAGAACCTAGAAATCATCCTTCAAGAACTTCTCAAGGAAAATTGCCCTGATGTTTTTAGAACCAGAGGGCAAAATAGAGGTTGAAAGAGTCCACCAATCACCTCCTGAAAAAGATCCCAAAAAGAAAACTCCTAGGAATATTATATCCAGGTTCTGGAGTTCCCAGATCAAGGAGCAAATATTATAAGCAGCCAAGAAGAAAGAATTTCAATATTGTGGAAATACAATCAGGATAACTCAGGACCTGGCAGCTTCTACATTGAGGGTTCGAAGGGCTTGGAATATGATATTCCCAAGGTCAACGGAGCTGGGATTAAAACCAAGAGTCACCTACCCAGCAAAACTGAGTATCATGTTCTAGGGGAAAATATGGTCATTCAATGGAATAGAGGACTTTCAAGTATTCTTGCTGAAAAAACCTGAGTTGAATAGAAAATTTGACATTCAGATACAAGAACAAAGAGAAGCTTGAGAAGAATAAATAGGGAAAAGAAATCATAAAGAACTTATCAAAGTTGAACTACTTATATTCCTACATGAAAAAACAATAATTGTAACTTATGAAACTTTTCTCAGTATGAGCATAGTTGAATGGAATAGAAATGTGTGTGTGTGTATGTGTGTGTGTGTATGGGTGTATGTATATGTGTGTATATGTATAGATACATACATATGTCTATATAGGAGGGTGTATGGGTGTATGAATACATATGTGACTGTGTGTTTATATGTCCACAGGTATACATAGACAGAGGGCACAGGACCAGTTGTATAGGAAGGGATGATACTTAAAAGGTGAAATTAAGAGATGAGAGAGGAATATGGAGAGAGACAGAATGGGATAAATTATATCATATAGAAGAGGCAAGGGGAAATTGTTACAATGGAGGGGAAGAACAGGAAGGCAAAAGGGAATGGGTCAACCTTATTCTCATTGAATTTGGCTTAGGGAGGGAATGACATGCACACTAAATAGGGTATCTCACCCTACAGGAGAGTAGAGGGTAAGGGGAAGAGAGGGGGGATAATGGAAGAGAGGACAGGCTATGGGAAGGGAAGTTGGAAGCACCCACTTTTGAAAAGGCACTGGATCAAAGTAGAGAATAGAACAAGTGGGGGCTTCGATAGGATATATCCACGATGGAAATGTTTTGCATAGCTACACATGTACAACCTATATCGAATTGCTTATCCTCCCAGTGTGGGTGGATGACGAAGGATGAAGGGAAAGAATCTGGAATCCAAAGTTTTAAAATCAAATGTTTAAAAAAAATATATATATATATACATATTATTATTATTATTATTTTACATGTAACTGGAAAATGAGATATGTAGGCATGGGGGCATAGAGATACACTGGGCCCTACTGGAAAGTCGAAGGGGGAATGGGGGAAAATATGGGAGAGAGCAGATTGGAGGAGGGGATATTCAGTGGAAACGCTGTTTTGGGATGATGGGTAGGGAAAATTGGGGAGAAAATTTGTAACTCAAAATCTTGTGGAAATGAATGATGTAAACTAAAACAAAATTAATTGGGAAATATTAAACAAATAAAACATTAAAAATGGACTCTTTATTAGGGCACAAAAATCTCACAACCAAATGTAGAAAAACATAATATTAAATGGACCCTTTACAGAATACAATGCAATGTAAATTACATTTTGTAAAAGGCTAAGAAAGCAGAGATAAATATGAATTGGAAACTAAATACTCTAATCCTATAGAATGAGTGGGTCAAAGAACAAATCATAGAAACCATCAATAATTTCGTTAAAGAGAATGACAGCAGTGATACAACATACTAATAATTTCTGGGATGCAAGCAAAGAAGTACTTAGGAGAAATTTTCTATATCTAAATATATCAATAAAATAGAGAAAGAGGACATCAGTGAATTGGGTATGCAATGAAAAGAACAAATTTTTTAAAATGTCCATTTATACATCAAAATAGAAGTACTGAAAATTAAAGGAGAGATTAATAAAACTGAAAATAATAAAGCCATAAATTCATGAATAAAACTTAGAGCTGGGTTTATGAACAAACCCAATAAAATAGATAAACCACTGGTTACTTTGTTTACAAAAGAAAAGAAACAAGAAAACAAAATGACCAGTATTGAAAATTAAAAAGGTGAATGCATAACCAATGAAGATGACATTAAGGCAATTATAAGGAATTAATTTACCCAACTGTATGCCAGTAAAACTGACAATTTAAGTTAAATGGATGAATATTTACAAAAATATAAACTGCCTATGTTAACAGAAGGGGAAATAGAATATTTAAGTAACTCTAACTTAAGGCAAAAATGGAAAAAAGTCATAAATGAGCTCTGTAAGGAAAAACAGAAAAAAAACACAATCAGATGCATTTACAACTGAATTTTACCAGGCATTTAAAGAAAATTAACCCCAATGCTTTTTAATCAATTTGAAAAAAAAGGCAAAGACGGAGTCCTACCAAATTCTTTTTATGGTACAAATATAGTTTTAATACCAGAATCAGAGAGAGAAAAAACAGAGAAAGAAAATTATAGACCAATTTCTGTAATGCATGTTGATGCTAAAATATGAAATAAAATACTAGCAAGGAGATTATAGCAATAAAGATCACAAATATCATACACTATGACCAGGAAGGATTTATATGAGGAATGTGGGGTTGGTTGAATATTCAGAAAACTATAAATATATTTTATCTTATCAATAACAAAAACAACAGGGGTGGAGTCAAGATGGCAGAGTAGAAGCAAGACTTCCCTGCTGCTCCAGCTTTCACCTTCCCCAATCCATGTAAAAAGGGGACTCTAAACAAACTTTGGAGCTGCAGAACCCACAAAATGACACAGAGAAGCTAACCTCCTGCTGAGGACAGCCTGGCAGGCCAGCAGGAATCGTCCAGCCCAGCCCCACCCAAGGCTTTAGCCCAGGGTGGGCCTGAGCAGCCTCCTGAGGGACTCCAGATCAACAGCAGCTGTGGCTGTTTCCAGAATTATCAACACATAGATGTGAAGGACAAAGTGAGAGGTCAGTGCAGTGTGGACTTTGGGACCCAGTAAGTTGGGAGTATGTGGCTTTTGCCCCGGGGACGCTGGCACAGCCAGCCAGCACCACGAGGAAGGTTCAGCTCCTGGCCTGTAGAGTGTAGGGGGACCAAGCGACCAGTCTGAGGGGTAATATCTCTTGCTTTAACCTTCTTGGATCTGGATTGCAGTCTAGGGTGGAGGTCCTGGAGTGTGTGTTCAGCTTGCCAGAGTGTGTGGAGACTTCAGAGAGGGAACCCATCTAATACCTCTGGCAGCTGAGAAAACTCCAGCAAATGGGACGAAAGCTCCCCTGTCTGATGGCAGAGTCCTACTGTGGCAAAAAGCCCAGGGGTCAAGTGACTGAGGGGTGACATGACCAGGCAAAGGAAACAAAGCAGACAGAAGATTCCAACATTAGACTCTTATTTTGGGGGCAAAAAGGAGCAAAGCATGGAACAGGAGGAACACAGTGAAGTCAGAACTCCCGCACCAAAAGGTTCAAAGGAAAATACAAGCTGGTTACAGGCCATAGAGGACCTTAAGAAGCAGATAAGAGAGGTGGAGGAAAAATTGGGAAGAGAAATGAGAATGATGAAAAAAAATTATGAAATGAGAGTCAACAACCTGACTGAGGAAAATCTCAAAAGCTCACTGAGGAGAATCATGGCTTCAAAATTAGATTGGAGCAAATGGAAGCTAATGACTTTATGAGAAATCAAGATGCTTTTAAACAGATCCAAACAAATGAAAGAATAGAAGACAACGTGAAATATCTCATGGGAAAAACCACTGACCTGGAAAATAGATCCAGGAGAGAAATTTTAAAAATTATTGGACTACCTGAAAGCCATGATCAAAGTAAGAACCTAGAAATCATCCTCCAGGAAGTTCTCAAAGAAAACTGCCCTGATGTTTTAGACCAGAGGGCAAAACAGAGGTTGAAAGAATCCACCGATCACCTCATGAAAAAGATCCCAAAAAGAAAACTCCCAGGAACATTATAGCCATGTTCCAGAATTCCCAGATTAAGGAGAGAATATTACAAGCAGCCAGGAAAAAACAATTTGAATATTGTGGAAACACAATCAGGATAACACAGGATCTGGCAGCTTCTACACTAAGGGATCAAAGGTCTTGGAATATAATATTCCAGAGGTCAAAGGAGCTGGGAATAAAACCAAGAGTCACCTACCCAGCAAAACTGAGTATCATATTTCAGGGGAAAATATGGTCATTCAGTGGAATGGAGGGCTTTCAAGCATTCTTGCCAAAAAAACCGGAGTTGAATAGAAAATTTGACATTCAGATATAAGAAGCAAGAGAAGCATGAGAAAGTAAACAGCGAAAAGAAATCATAAGGAACTAATCAAAGTTGAACTATTTACATTCCTACATGGAAAATGATAATTGTAACTTTTGGAAAATTTCTCAGTATGAGAATAATTGAAGGGAATAGAAATGTATGCATGTATACACACACACACACACACACACACACACACACACACACACACATATATATATATATATATATATATGAGGCTATATGGGCATATGAATGCATATGTGAATATGTGTATATATGTGTACATAGATAGAGTGCACAGGACCAATTTAATTGTAAGGGATGATACTTAAAAGGTGAAATTAAGAGGTGAGAGAGGAATACAATGAGAGGTGATGGGGAGAGACAGAATGGCATAAACTATGTCATGTAGAAGAGACAAGGGAAAATGGTTACAAAGGAGGGGAAGAATAGGAAGGCAAAAGGGAATGGGTCAACCTTATTCCCACTGAATTTGGCTTGAGGAGGGAATGAAATACACACTAAATAGGGTATCTCACCCTATAGGAGAATAGGGAGGAAGGGAATGAGAGGGGGGATGATGGAAAGGAAGGCAGGCTGGGGGGGAGGGAAGTTGGAAGCACCCACTTTTGAAAAGGGATGGGATCAAAGTAGAGAATAGAACAAATGGGAGGTGGGATAGGAAGGAGTGAAATATCAACAGTCTTTTACAATATACTATGTTATTGTTTTGAATTAGCCACACATGTGCAACCTATACTGAACTGCTTATCTTCCCAGTAAGCGTGGGTGACAAGGGAGCAAGGGAATGAATCTGGAATTCAAAGTTTTAAAATAAAATATTTAAATATATATATAGATATAGATATACACACTATTATTAATACTATTTTACATGTAATTGGGAAATAAGATATACAGGCATTGGGGCATAGAGATCCACTGGAAAAGTCCAAAGGGGTATGGGAGAAAATATGGGAGAAAGCAGATTGGAGGAGGGGATATCCTGTGGGACTGTTATTTTCGGGCGGTGGGTAGGGGAAAAATGGGGAGAAAATTTGTAACTCAAAATCTGGCAGAAATGAATGATGTACATCAGAAGTTAATAAAGCATTTGAAAAATGAAAAAAATAACAAAAACAACAAAATCACATGTTTATATCAATAGATGAAGATAAAAGCTTTTTAAGAAATTACCACACTATTAAAAACAATAGAAAATATAGGAATCAATAGAGCCTTTCTTACAATGATAAACAGTATCTATCTAACACCAAAAAAAGCATTCTACAATGGGGATAAATTTGAACCGTTCCCAATAACATCAAGGATGAAGGGAGGGTGTCCATTACCATCACGATTATTCAGTATTGTATTAGAAATGCATACTACACCAATTCCATTTCTTTTCCCAAAGGCAAATAGAGTTTAAGCGACTAGTCCAAGGTCACAAGGTTAGGAATTTTTGAGGCTGGATTTAAACCTCATTTCTTTCTTTTTAAAATAGATCTGTAAAAAGGAAATGGCATTAAATTTCTTCATTTTAACACAACACTTGAGAAAAATCTCTTATATCCCATTGAACAAATTAGAGGAATGTGGGCTAGATGATAGTACAGTTAGGTAGATTCAGAACTGATCAAATGGCCAAACTGAAAGAGTAAAAACATTAATGGGGTCAGGTAAACTAGAATGAGGAGGTCTCTAGTGGAGTGTCTCAGGGATTTTTGTTGTCTAATGCTTTTTGAAATTTTTTGTCCTATAATTGGATGAAGGCACAGATCAGAAGTTTATCAAATTTGCCATGGGAGACAATATTTGCATGGTATAATAGAACACCAGACTCAGTCATAGTCAGCAATACCTTCATTGAAATCGTACCTTGGACATTTACCAGCTGCATGATCTTGGGCAAGTCATTAGCCCTATCTCAACTGCAGTTTACTTATCTGTGAAATGGGGATATCACAGGACTTTGCAGAGGATCAAAGATCAGAGGTTTATAGCATTTCTCAAAACTTAGAGTGCTCTATAAAAGCAATCTATGATGATGATGATGCTGATGGTGGTGGTGGTGGTGGTGGTGGTGATGATCCAATAACATGAAACTGGGAGGGAGCATAGATACATTGAATGGCAGAACATAGGGTCAAATGTAGTAAAATGTAATTTAATAGCTTTATGTGTAAAGTATTTTACTTTTTTTATCAAGGGTAGGAGCAAAGGAAGCAGAAGCAAGAAGAAGGAATTTGAGTTGAATCTTCTTTTTTTTTTTTAAGCAATCAGTGTTAAGTAACTTGCTCAAGGTTACAATGCCAGGTGTTTCTGGGTGGGTGCTAAGTGTCTGAGCCCAGGATTCGATCTCCAGGTCATCCTGACACTGGAGCCAGTGCTCTTACTCACCATGCTACCTGGCCGCCCCATTTGAGTTGAATCTTAAAGGAAACCAGGGAAGCTGAGAGGCTAAAGAATGAAGGAAAAAATATTCCAGGCAGAAAGTAATACCAATTCAACTAACATTTATGGAATGTCAATGATACGCAGAACACTATGCTAGGCACTAAGGTAAAACAAAGAGTCGCTGCCCTCAGTGAAGTTCATGCAGTAGCATGATCCAGCGACTGGTGAGGGAAGTGAATTGGGAGCCCTGGTACACCAACATCAATCCCACCTACTCTGTGTCTTATCTTGGGCAAAGCATCAGTGGTTCCCAGTTTTCTCATCTATTACATGAAAGGGTTGAGCCAAATGTCCATGAAGCTCCTTACATCTCTAGATCCATGATCCTATGATTTTACCAAAGTCAACTGCACTAAATGATCCAATGAAATCATGTGAAATAACATGCAAAGTGTTTTTAATCTTCAAGTGCTATATCAAACCGAGCCATTCTTACTAAATGACATATATGTCATGAAAATACTACTAGTGAAGAATTGGGGAGAGAGGAGTGGAAGAGATTCAATGAAAAGTGACATCAATATTTTTAGTGACATCAACATTTTAAAGAATATCAACAAACTTTTCCAGGAAGTACCATAGTCCTTAAATCAGATTAGAGGCAGTAAGATAGAGTGGATTGAGAAGCAGCCTCAGAGTCAGGAGGCTGTAGGTCAGGTGGACCTCAGATTCCTACTGGCTGAGTGAGCCTGGACAAGTCACTGAAGCTGTCAGTGGCCCCAGGCAACTCTCCAAGCAGAATGATTTTTTTTTTAAATCAATCCGGGTTAAGTAACTTGCTCAAGGTTACACAGCCAGTTATTTCTTGGTGTGGTGCTGAGTGTCTGAGCCCGGGATTTGATCCAGGTCATCCCGACACTGGAGCCGGTGCTCTTACTCACTGAGCCACCTGGACGCCCCTAAGCAATTGGGGTTAAGTAACTTGCTCAAGGTTACACGGCCAGGTGTTTCTGGGTGGGTGCTAAGTGTCTGAGCCCGGGATTCGATGCCCGGGATTCGATCTCCGGGATTCTCAACACTGGAGCCAGTGCTCTTACTCGCTGTGCTACCTGGCCGCCCCCCAAGCAGAATGATTGATGAAGCACAGTGGTAAATGGAGGTGCCTCATAGAGACTTCATTACATCAGTGAAGACACAGGTACAGACCTGGACCCATTACAAAGCTGCTCTCTGGACATCTTCACATAATGACAACCTATCTCACCTTTCCCTCACCCAAATTTCATCTTCAATTCTGGAGAGAGTAATCAAATGAACACACCATTCCTGTGAAATAAGATCAATCAGTTGCCCTAGAATTCTAGCCATCATTCCTGTGGCTTCCCAAACCTAAGCACTCCTTCCTGGCCACCTCTTCCTATATGCATTATCTTTCTGTATTAAAACACAAGCTCTTGGAGGGATATCAGAAAATATTGATCATTTTCCTTCAGGGAATGCCAAGCAAATAAATACCTTGGAATCCATTCTTTTGCGAGATAATTCTTGTATTTGTATATGTAGCACTTAGTATAGTGCCTAACACATTGTAAGCACTTTGTGGATACTATTTCATTCATTCAAAATAAGAAAAGGTTGAATTATCCCTAACGTTGAGGGTAAACAGCCATTCATCATGTAGACCTAATTCTATCAAGAAATTCTACTGTGCAACAATCTCATAAAAGACTTGAAGTCTTTGTTTGGCAGCTCCTGAAGGAAAATGATCATAATTTTATGACATCAATATCCCTGTTTTTTCATCCAGAAGTGCAAAAAAGCCCCTAATTTCATGATGTTATGTATTATTTGTCACAGAAATAGAACTGAACTGTCATTATGTTCAAGTCTATCCTTAGAACCCCGGGTCCAGAAACTGAAGGGGCTTTACTCCATTTTTCTGCAAGTTTTCTATTGCTATATGTAATATTTATTACTTTCCCCTAAAGCACAGCATAATTTTATTAACAGGGTTGTAATTAGGATACTGTCATCCTGATATTTTGACTCAGTGTCTTAGTTAGGATTTGTAAACAGGTCACCAAGTTTGGTCTTCCACATTTCATAGAGTTGAAGTTTTATGGCTTTTCATTTATTACTGTATTTTAGGGCCTTTCCCCTGTTGGAACCCTACAGTAACATAAAAGAATACTGGTAAATATTTAACAAACAGGCTTTCCAAAAATTGATTTGCCCACACACTCTTAAGTTTAATCTGTCTTGGGGGAGTGAAAACTTCTCAGACAATTTTGGATTCTTAACTTCCCTCTTCCTTCTCCATTACTGCTGTCAATCAACTCCCTTTCAGGAGTCTTTCGACCCCTACCTTCAGTTCTTTGTTTTCCCGCCTCTGTGAGCCTCTCCTCCTGGCCAGTGGGAGTCAGGGACAGCCCAAACTCACTTCCCCAACCAATGGGAGTGAGGGACACTGGGGGAAATATGACCCTGTTGTGTTAGGGTTTAAAAACTTTGTTCACCATCCTTGTGTGCCTCTGGCTCATGATCAGTCATGGGAAAGACCACCCTCTTCTCCTGGGGAAGAGAATAAATTCCTGTTCTTATCATAAGAGATCTCCATGTTCTTGATTAAATTTTGGATGAGGTTTTTTCATCCAAACAAATCTTCATTATTAACATTTTAAAGTCTATATAAAATAATAAATCAAGCCCTGATTTGTAGAAATTTTTTCAAAACTAGAAAGCAGTCTGGCAGAAATTGGGCATGTTATACCATTTACCAAAATAAGATCAAAAGGGATACATGACCTAGATATAAAGGGAGATATCATAAGAAAATTAGAATAACATGGAACATATTACCTATCAGAGTTATGGAAAGGAGAATTTATGAATAAATAAGTGATAGAGAGCATTGTGAGAAGTAAAATGGATAATTTTGCTTAAATTAAAAGGTTTTATATAAATAAAATCAATGTAGCCAAGATTAGAAGAAAAGCAGAAAAGTTTCTGAGATAAAGGTCTTATATCTCAAATATATAGAGAACTTTTCCAAGTTTATAAGAATATGAGTCATTCTGCAATTGATAAATGGTCAAAGGATATGAACAGGCAGTTTTTCAATGAAGAAATCAAAACTGTATATAGTCACATGAAAAAATCCTCCAAATCATTCTTGATTAGAGAAATGCAAATTAAAACAACTTTGAGACATCATCTCACACCTTTCAGATTGACTAAAATGATAGAAAGGGAAAATGACAAATGTTTGGGGGAGAGGCAGGAATGTGGAAAAAAATGGGACACATTCACTATTGGTAGAACTGTGAACTGGTTCAACCATTTTGGAGAGTAATCTAGAATTATGCACAAGAGTATACGGATATACCCTTTGACTCAGCAATACCTCTATTATGTCTGTTTCCCAAGGTGATCAGGGAAAAAAGAAAAGAACCTATATGTTCTAAAATATTTTTAGTGGTGCTCTTTGTGGTAGAAAAGAACTGGAAATTGTGGGGATACTCATCAATTGGGGAACAGCTAAACAAGTTGTGGTATATGATTGTGGTGGAACACTACTGTGTTGTAAGAAATTATGTGCAGACTGACTTTAGAAAAAACATGGAAGGACTTTCATGAAATAATGAAGAGTGAAATGAGCAGAACCATGAGAACATTGTATATAATAATAGCAATATTGTTCAAAAAATACCATGAAGAAATAAATTATTCCGAGTATTATAAATACTCAAATTAACTACAAAGAACCTATGAAAGAAGATGCTATCCTCCTCCAAAGAGGGAACTGATCAATAAAAGAATGCATAGCATGGTTTTACATATATATGTATATGTGTGTAACTATATATTTATATACATACATGCATATGTGTATGTGTGTATACATACATATGTGTGTATATGTCTGATGGTAGCCTTCTCTAGGGTAGGGTGGAGAGGGAGCAAGGGAGACAGTTCAGAACTTAAAATGTAGCCAAAAACAACTTAATTAAAAAAAAGAGGCCCATAGGGCATGGTTTAGAAGGGTTGAAGAAAGGCTAGATAAGTAATAGATCTGGGGATGTGAAGAGCCTGGAGGATCCCTTGGGTGGCAGGACAATCTGGTATCTCAATGATAATCTACATTGGGAATAAGTCACAGGTAAATAAATATTCAACTCATATATTCTATGGAAACAATATAAAGCCTAATTAACTGAAGTGAAGTGTCTTCTGGATCACTCTGAATTTTCTTTTTTTCCTTCAAATACTTTCAAAGAATTGACTAATCCTAAAGGAAGTTGTGAGGTAGTGTGGTATAGAGGAAGGGCACTGGGTTTTGACTAAGGAGACCTGGGCTGGGATTGTGACTCTGCTATTTAAAATGTAGGTGACTCTGAGTAGGTAATTTACTCTTTCTGGCCCCAGCTTCCTTGTCCATAAGATGTTCCAAGTAGACAATGTGATTCCTATGGAATATTCTATATGATTTTCTAAGCCTCAGTTTCCTCATATATGAAAGATAATAGTACTACTATAACCTACACCATTGGGTTGTTGTGAGGAAAACATTTTGTAAAATTTAAAGTGACATGTAAGTGTGATTGGTTATTGTTACTGTTCAATTACTAATTTCAAATATAACATACTATATGATAAAATATAGCATAATAATAAAATACATTATATTATATATTTCACTACCAAAAGGTATTATTACCCATCCATATTAACAGTCACACTAGGTATACGGGGAAAAAAATACAGGAGGAAAATGTGGCGTAGCATTTTTCATCTTCACATACAGATTCTTTGCTTTTTACTGCAAAAGTGGCCTGAGACAGTTTCTATAGCAACAGACACCAGCAGTTTACCAGAAGGTAGGGAACCTGCATACGGGATTATAAAAGGTTTCACCACATGGGGGCAGCAGAGTCAATCACTAGAGTTCTCCCAGTCTGCTGGAGAGCCAGTGCCTAATGATGGAAGGGAGATTTCTCTGAGGGTCCAGAGGTTTTCTCTGCTTGGATCCATATTAAACGCTCAGTATTGCTCTTGTATCCATCACAGCTTGGAAGGAGACAACTATGGTTAAGGCCTTGATGGGCCTCCCAAAGTCAGGGGAGATTTCGACCTTTGTCCCAGGGTTCTTGGTGGTACTGATACTGGTGGCATGTCCACTGTTGCCATTTGCCTCCCCACACACACCTTCCCCTCTGCTGAGTTATCTGCCACCTCCTTAGTGAGGATGGCACAAGAGAAGCCCTTCTCACCTCGAGAGCAGAAAGGTCCATTTTGTCAACCAGAGGAACTATTCTAAATGAAGGCCACTAAATATAGCAAATTAGGTCAGAGGGATTTGCATTTGGAAGACGAATTTGGAAAAGATGTTATTTGAAAAAACCTCTTTCCTTGAATTAAGATATTTCCATATTTTTATCAATAGCTTGGATGAAGATCTGTATCATATCTTGTTCAAATATGCAAATGACAAAAAGTCATTTTTGTTATTATTGTTTTACTATTTGTATTAGCAATAGCTAATACAGTGAATTACAGAATCAAGATTCTAAGAGATCCTGATGGGCCTGGGGCTGGACTGAAGCTAACAATGGTACTTAATAGGAAGGAAGGGAACACGAATTTATTAAACACCTACTATATGCCACACACTGTGTTAAACACTTTACAAATACCTCATTTGATCCTCACCAGAACCCTGATAGGTAGATGCCATTATTACTCTCATTTTACAATT
This sequence comes from Petaurus breviceps papuanus, assembly GCF_028583685.1. Classification (NCBI taxonomy): domain Eukaryota; kingdom Metazoa; phylum Chordata; class Mammalia; order Diprotodontia; family Petauridae; genus Petaurus; species Petaurus breviceps. The sequence continues at coordinate 1,077,223 of NW_027187282.1, read as the reverse complement.
GAGTAAACTGAGGCAAACAGTGGTTAAGTAACTTATCCAGGGTTACATGACTAGCAATTGTCTGAGACCATATCTGAATTCAGTTATTCCTGCCTCTAGGGCCAATATTATATCCACTGTGCCACCTAGCTATATCTAATGATAAATATAAAGTAGGAAACTTACATTTTTTTAAAAAGTCAACTACACAACCATACTCTTAGGGTTAGAAAGTACCTGAAAGGCCAACCCTGTAAATAATGCATGGATCCCTTCTTCAAGATCCCTGACACAGAGCCAGCATTTCTTTAGCACTTTCAAATGTCGTCAAGTTCATGCTCATTAGGCAGTCCACCTCCCTCTTGACAGATAGCACCCAGAACAGACTCCCAAAAAGGGCCTCCCATGGGGCAAAGCAATTCCTTAAGGAGGGAGTCTGGATCTGGGTTATTTAGAAGAGGGCTTAGGAGTGGAACAGTATGGATGACCAGACTCTGGATCACAGTAGATATTGTCATGACAGTCCAGAAAAAAGTGCTCAGGACTTGAAATTAAGAAAGGATTGTTTGTAAATCATGTTTCTGAAATTGACTAACTCTGACTTTGGGCAAGTCCCTCCAGCTTAGTCACAGGGCCTCAGTTTCCTCAAATAAAAAATGGGACAATAATGACAGTAGGACTTACTTCACAGGGTTATTGTTAAGGTCAAACAATGTATAGGAAGAATTTTATAAAGTTCAAAATGTTATATAAATGCCAACTCTAATTATCATTTGTAATCCAACCCATCAATCAACAATTGTTTACTAAGCACCTACCATGTGCAGAAGACAGTTCTAAGTGCTGGGGATATTGAAGACAAAGATGAGATACTCCCTGTCCTAAAGGAGTTTACATTCTATCTGGGAGACACTCTAAGTATATTTGAGTAAAGTGATACATACAAGTAGAGATAAAATACAACTTAAGTTGTATGAGTGGCACTGTCTTGTCCTCAAAGTTGAGGGGGAGGAAACTGGCCCAACCAGCCCAAGGCCTTTGGAAAGAATGGAGTAGACCTGAGGGTTGGACTGAAGCAGAGGCTTATGGGATCCCTGTCAGGAGGGTGAGGATGTGGGAGTCAGAGCCTAGGAGGGGAAAGGGGGAAAGTGGTATTAGAGGATAGGCACTAGGAATCAGGAAGGCCCCAAAAGGCCTCCTCTATCAGACCTCCTCCCATCTTCCCCAGGACAGACTGTGATGTTATTTTTTAAGGAAAATGACTAGCCTGAAAGAACTTCACAAACCCTATAATCAATCAATCAGGAATTTATTAAGGGCCTACTCAGTGACAGGCATGTGCTAAATGTTGGGGCTCCAAAGACAAAAGGAGAACAATTCTTGCCCTCAAGCTTTCAGTCTAAAAGGAGAGAAAACATGCCCATAGGAGGCTGTATAGAACATGGCTACCCAAGCTCTATGAGGTTCATCTGTTTGAGAAACCCCTGTTACTTGGGTAACCAGGAAAAATCTCCTGCAGAAACTTGCACTTGAGATATGTTAGAAAGGAAATGAAGGATTCTAAGATGCAGAGGTAAGAAAGGAGAACATTTCACTCATAATAACACCAAAGAATGTACATAGAAAGTCAGCAAAGGTGGGAGAGAGATTATTGTGTGTGAGGAAGTTCCAGCGGCCCAGTGGAACTAGATTGGAGAGAATGTGAAGGTGTAATAGTAATGGAATTTAAAGATCCCCCTGTATTGGCTTGGTTTTTGGATCGATTGTGTTAAAACCCATAGCTTGTGAATCCCACTTGTTGGATGGACTTGTTGATGTGAAAAGAGAGTGCTGAACTACGAGGAGCTGGTGATGTAATTTTAGAGAGACACAAGCAAGGAGAGAGGCAGAAGAACTTTTTGGAAGCAGCATCTCGGAGGTGGAGAAAGACTGAGAGTATTTCTGAGGGCCAGTTTGAATTGCCAGGACTTTTGAGAGCTGCCACCATGTCTCCTCAAGGACTGAGGAGACATGGCTGTTATGCTGGTACTTTGTCTGTCTGTTTTGATGTTGTTTTGCCAGATTTGTTCACTGGTGAAAGACAGCCCTATTATTGCAGAGGTTCTGGAACCTGGCTGTTGGTTCATAGTTCCTGAGACTGTTCTGCAGACAGAGAATTAATTAATGAAGACACTGGCAATGTATCATGTGGCCTTGCTAAGCTTTGTTTCCCCAGGAACGAAGATTGCTGAGAACTTGCCTCGTGTCAAGATGAAGAAAAGACCTCTCTTTGGGTATTAAATGCTGTGCTTAAGCTTGTTATAACTCTGGGGTAGATTCAGTTGTGATCCAAGGGTGGGGAACTTTTGACTTTTTTGTGCTCTGTGATTAAACAAATGAATGTACTTTACCAATGATTGGAAACTAATCTCCATTTGAGAAGAGGGGCTTTGTGATGGACTAAATGAATGTACAGCCTAGGGGTGGAATAGTACTTAGAAGAGGGTCTTTGGGATTGACTAAATGAATTATAATGTCCAGGGGTGGAGTAGTACTTGGAGATTATTGAATTATACTTGGTGAATGCTGTATTTTGAATTATGCTATATTTTGATTTTCTCTGTTCTTAATTTTTCACAAATAAAATGGAGAGCACCTATGCTGGTATTTTGAACCTTGGGAAGTTGCCTTTGCTTGGCATTACAGAAGGGGAAGAAGAAATGAATAGTTGGGAAAAGTTAGGATGGTCTATGTTGTAAAGGATTTAAAATGCTAAACAGGAGTTTCCTTTTGACCCCAGAGGTCATAGGGAGCTACGGAAGTTTATTGAGTAGAGATGTGACATGATGAGATCTGTGCTTCAGGAAAATCAACTTGTTGGCTGTGTGGGGCACTGCAGTAGAAGTGATGAAGCCTTGAACTAAAGTGGTGGTTTTGAGTGGAAGGAAGACATGTGGGAGAGATATTGGAAAGGTAAAAGTGACAAGAATCTGTAGGTTTGCATTTCTATGGAACATGGGGGAATACAGCCATCTTCCTAGTTCCAGTTCCTAGGTTATAAGTTTAAGAAACCCCAGTTGTTTTTTTCTCATAGACCTTGTGTTCATGAGGGTGGGGTCAGGAAGGAACACTGGGAATGGAGTGAATCCAGAAACAAAGTGCTAAAAAACCACATGCATGTCTAGAGGCAGGTCTCTCTATGATATACATGTCTGTGTCCATCTATGTTTGATGGCAAAATGGAGAGAGCATTGCCCCTGGAATGAAGAAGATCTGAGTTCAAATCTAGCCTTGGCAAGTCATTTCACCTCTGTTTGCCTCAGTTTCCTCATTTGTAAAATAGGGGTAATAATAGCATCTACCTCACAAGGTTCTTGTAAGGATCAAATGAGAGAGTATTTGTAAAGTGCCTAGCACAGTTCTTAGTACACAGTTGGCACTATACAAAAGCTTATTCTTTCCCTTCCTTCCTATGGAGGGACCTCCCTCTCCTAAGACAGATCTTTATGTGGTAAATGAGACAAGGAGAGGTTAAGTGACTTGCTCAGAGTCACACAGCCAGTGCTCCCTAACTCTGGTACTTGATACAACCAAGAACACGTCCCTGGCCTCCCTCTCTCCCTTCACCTCCTGTTTCTCACTCCCATTTCTGCCTTTATCATGTAACAAGACTTATTATTCAATGAGAGGGATCCATGTCACTTGGAACACAAACATTCACAGAATTGACTGCCACAGGATGCTCACAGGAAATGACATGATTGTGTGACCTTTATGGAAGGGATATTTTTGAAAGTTCTTTCCCCAGGATGAAATAGGGGAGCAAATAACACGTCCCTTTTAGGGAAGATAGAAGTCAGCAGCTCTTTCCTTCCCTTGAATTTGCAGCTTTTAGAGCTAAAAGCAGGTTTCCCCCCAAATACCCAGCTAGAACATGCTCTTCCCAGATGCTCCTTGGATGAAGAGCGCACTGCTTACTTCTCAGCTATGGCACCTGGCTTAGTGTCAAAGAAAGACAAATTAGAAAAGGGGTGTAATGCGTAGGCACTTGAACTTTTCTTACCCTGGACAGCTTTCATTACATAAGAAAGTATTGAGGAATATAGGAGCAGGTCCAGAATAACTGGACCTATTTCACTGCTATAATGAATTCCTAAGTGAGGAGAGTCTACCAACGCACATGGCAACTTCTCCTTCATTTATACTCTTGGAGAGTTGCTTTGAGCACTGGAGTTGTGACTTGTCCAGTATCACAAAGGGATAGGTCAGAGGTAGGATTTGAACCTCCAACTTCCTGGATTTGAACCTAGCTCCCTACTCTACAATGCTGGGGAATAGAAGGACAAGGACTAGGCTGGGATTTCCTTAGTGGGAGGAACTTGTAGATCTGAGCACAAATTCTCCTGGCTCTGGGAACAGTTCTCTATCCACTAAATCACACTTCCTCTCATGGGGAACATCTAAGTTAAAAAAATAAATAATGCAAAACTAAAGTGAGATTAACATACCTGCACTTAATAAAATGACCACAAAGGAGAATGAGTAGTCAGCTACATTTTCAAGCTATAACATCTGGTTACTTTTCAGCATTTGAGAAGACAGCAGTAAGAAAAAACAAGAAAAATGGAGTCTTAGGCTTCTCAATCTGGCAGAAGTGAATATTCGTTCCACTTTCACATTCTAGTGGCCTTTATTATTAGATTTTTCATTGATGGAAAAATTAGACAATATAATATATATTATATAATAATACAAAAATTAGACCACTGATTAATGTCAAAATGTCACATCCTTTTCACTGTCAATAAACAACTCAAAGTTGTTTATTTCTATGAAATGTTCTAATGGTCCAAAGAGACAGTGCTGAATGAATGAACCCTGTACAATTTTTGCAGTTTTAAGTATTTTACTGCAAAAAGGGCTAAAATAATTTTGTAGATAAAAGAAATTCAAAGAATGATGCCAATGTAAAAAGCAGTCATCATCATCATCATCCTAAAGAAAAGGAAGGGCTGTTTGGTTCTTCTTGGTCACAAACATTTCAGATCTCCTTCTTTTGTGGACTAGAATAAATGAAGCCTTACTGCTTAGAGACTGGGGCACCATCTTATCATATTACCCAGCCCAGAGTTATTTTACCTGACTATGCAGGGCAGGTTAGAAATACAATTAGACATGCCATGCTAATCCTTAGCTCTTTATTACAATTTTATTTGATTTGTGAGTAGCACTTACAGTAAAGCTAAATGCCCCTGGTGTCTGCTAGAATCCTAATAAATGAACTGGAAATTAGATACACAAGCACACACACTCTATTCAGTCACTTGAAATCTTCATTTTGGGGTAAATTAAAGTGATCCTCTTCACAGATGCAAAAGAACACAACAAAGTAAAAACATTTACATGTAATTTACAGAATGTTTTCTCCCTTGGAAGCAATTGCTTCTACCAGAATCATAGAAACCTACACTTTAAACTTTGAATAATGCTCAAAGATACTGAATCAAGCTAATAAACTTGGGACAGGGACTGAAAAGACATCCAAATGGGAAAATGCAAAATGCCCATATAATTCTGATCTACTTGGGAAATATTTATCTGGTCATGACTTTCGGTACTGAATTAAGTTAATTATTCATACAGATGTATTGACTGCATACTATTATTAATACCATCTTACATGTAATTAAGAAAAAAGATATGCAGGCACCGAGGCATAGAGATCCACTGGAAAAGTTGAAATGGGTATGGGAGAAAATATGGGAGAGAGCAGATTGGAGGTGGGGATATCCTGTGGGACTGCTGTTTTGGGTTAATGGGTGGGGGAAAAACGGGGAGAAAATCTGTAACTCAAAATCTGGCGGAAACGAATGATGTAAATCAGCAGTTAATAAAGCATTTAAATTTTAAAAAACAGAATAAAAGGAAAATTGGAGTAAACTTACAAAAAAAATTATTCATACAATAATGAATCATGTAAGGAAACCTCTGTCCTGATCTGGCAAAACACACAGTCTAATATGTCTTTCTTGTAGGGTGAGTGTTCTGTTTCTATGGGAAACCTAATGCTTTGTAGATACTGGCCTCAAAAATAATCTATCTCCCTCCCATGTTTCCCTGCTATATTTTTGTTGTTTTGTAGTCATGTCTGACTCTTTGTGGGCCATTTGGGGTTTTCTTGGCAAAGAGACTGAAGTGGTTTGCCATTTCCTTTTCTGACTCATCTTACAGATGAGAAAAGTGAGGCAAACAGAGTTAAGTGACGTAGAGTCACATAGCTAATAAGTGTCAAAAGCCAAATTTGAACTCAGGTCCTCATGCATTCAGAACCAGGGCTCTATCCTCTGTACCACAATAGCCACTCATGGGGTGGTAGGCCATCTTATGACAAATTTATGGGAAGATATGATAAGAGTTGCACAGGATCACCAGCAAAGGATGGTTCGTGTTGTGTTTGAATGAAGGGACTTTCAAAATGAGTGAGAGCACAGATCTATTAAAGTATTAGAGTTTGCTTTTGTACCAGTGCCCATAATGGGGGAGGGGGAGGGAAGGGAGTGAGTATTTATATAGCACCTACTATTTGCCAGGGGCTATATTAAATACTTTACTAATATTATCTCATTTGATCCTCACAACAACTCTGAGAGGTATGTACTATTGTTAACCCCATCTTACAGTTAAGGAGACTGAGATAGACATAGGGTAAATGTCTTGTCCAGGATCACACAGCTAGTGTGTGATCTGAGGGCAGATTCAAATTCAGGTCTTCCTGATTCTAGGCCCAGCACTCTATGTCACTGTACCATCCACTGGGCCACTAGTTGCCTCAGGAAAATGAATCATGGATAATTTGGTTACATTTGGAAGTTTAGAAAGATTGCAAAGCACCATGTTAACTATAAGAAGACTGATAAACAAAGTCATCCATCAAGCTAGTTTAAGAGTGGTCAATCCCAAATTCAGAATGAAGACAACTGTGACAGCCATTTCTAATAATCCTGATGTGCAGTGCATATTATCAACCAATGGTTCGAATAGTTCCAAGGTTATTATACCGCATTGGTTTGTTGCTTGTTGTCCTTCATTCTCAAAGAGGTCCAAAATGCCCTCACTCTGCTAGAGTTAGGTTTCAGTGTGTCCAACTGTGGCTGATCAGACCAACATGAGCTCGAAATGCTCCGCTGCAAGTTGGGCACAAATAGTCCCTCTGAACATTTAGGTGGGTTCTCTACATTTTCATATCCTGTATGTCTTTTGATCTACTTCCGTTCTGCTTTGTCCATAGAGCGCAGCACCTTCTCTGATGAGGGTGCACCATGCTGAGCGGTCCTGGGCCAGTGTCTCCGATATCACACAATCAATTCCAAAGTTCTTGAGAGAGACCCTGAGAGAGTCCTTGTATTATTTCTTTTGACCCCCATGTGAACACTTGCCCTGGTAAGGGCTCCATAAAACAGTTTTTTTTTGCAAGTATGCATTTTGGATTTGAATGATGTGGACAGCCCATTGGAGTGGCACTCTTTGAAGGAGAGTTTGAACACCTGACAGTTTAGCTTGAGTAAGGACCTCAGTGTCTGTTACCTTATCCTTCCAGGTGATCTTCAGAATCTTCCCAAGACAATTCAAGCGGAAGTGATTCAGTTTCCTGGCATGGTGCTGGTAGACTGTCCAGGTTTCACAGGCATACAACCATGAGGTTCAGTAGTCAGTCTAATACCTCTTGTTTCCCATGCATTCCTTTGGAGCCTCCCAAACACTGAGCTAGCTCTGTCAATGTGTGCATCAGCCTCATTATCAATGTGTACATCCCTGGAAAGTACACTACCGAGGTAAGTAAACTTATCCACAGCTTTCAAAACTTCTCTGTTTGCTGTAACTGATAGTTCCACATATGGATGGTGTAGTGGTGACTGATAGAGCACCTGTGTTTTCTTGGTATTAATTGTCAGGTCAAATTAGCACAAACAGCAGAGAATTGACCCATACTTTGTTCCATCTCAGCTTCAGAGGCTGCATTGAGTGCACAATCATCTGCAAACAGAAAATCATGAACCAACACTCCCTCCGCTTTGGTCTTGGCTTGTAGACTTTTCAAGTTGAAGAACTGACCATCAGTGCAGTAGTTGACTTTGATGCTGTACTCATCCTTATTGAAAACATTTGACAATGTAGCTGAAAACATCAGACTGAAAAGCATGGGGGTAAGCACACAGCCTTGTTTCACTCCACTGGTGACTGGGAAGGCATAAGAGCACCATCCATTATCTAGAACCTGGGCAAGCATGCTATCATGAAATTGATGTACAATGCTGAACTTCTCCCGGCAACCAAATTTTGACATAATTTCCTATAAGCCCTGACTAACAGTATCAAAGGCCTTGGTCAGATCTACAAACATTGTGTACAGACCTCTGTTCTGCTCCTGGCATTTCTCCTGGAGTTGTCCGGCAGCAAACACCATATTGACTGTTCCTCAGCCCTTTCTGAAGCCACATTAGCTCTCAGGGAGATGACCATATTCCAGGTGAAGAATCAGCCTATTAAGGAAGATTCTGGAAAGAACCTTGCCAGCAATGACTAGGAGAGAGACCCCCCACCCACACACACACACACACACATTGTCATAGGACAATCTATTTCCTTTACCTTTATAGATACTGATGGGGTACAGGCTCTGGGACACCCCTTGAACTCTGATTGAATCTTCCCACTTGATGAGGCATTTGCCTGAGACCATAAGACTTTCATTATCGCTAGGCCCAAATCTCTGTTACTCTTAACCTAGCCTAGCCCTGCATTGTCCAGCTACTTCACATCCTTCATCCTACCAAATATCTATACCCAAAGCTGTTACCCTTAAACTAGGCTAGCCCTCCATTATCTGTCATCTCCAGGTAGCCGTCAGCTATTTCCCACCTTTAATCCCATTCCTGGAGTCTAGCCTTAGCTCCATCAAAGGTCCTCCTTAGACTCCTTCTCAAAACCCTCCCCAAACTCTTCCTCTAGACCATCCCTAGATCCTCCCACAATCTTTCTGTATATAAGATCCAGCTTGCCTCCATGAAGGCACTGAGGGTAATCTAGCACAGACTCCCTCTTGTGTCAGATTATTCTGGGCCACTTGTCCAATACAAGTGTCGCAAATACTTAGGCTCCTTAAGAGTCTACCCATTATGGCTAATCTCTTATAAACTTTTTTTTTTACTTTGCCTGAGAGAAGACTTGAGTAGAATTCATTTAGCAGAACCTGGTGTATTAATATTTTGGGGTCTTTGTCACCCCTAAATCATTAAACTTCAACAGATATGGACAGTGGAGGCATCCTTAAACTCCTGGAGGATAACCTCCTTTTGCCATAAAACCTGAAAAATTTCAGTCAGCTTTTGTATGAGCAGTGGACCCCTCATCTTGTAAATCTCAGCTGTAATAGAATCAGAACCAGGGGCTTTGCCACAGGAAAGAAAGGAACCTAATGGCATTCCAAACCTCTTCTTCAGTTGGAGCTTTAGCTAGGGAGGGATCCACTTCAACCTGAGGTAAACGGTCAGTGGACTCAACATTGATTGATGATGTTCTGTTGAGAACACTGAATGACTAAGTTAGGCAAATTAGAAACCACTAACCCTGAAATGCTTGAGGAAAGCAAGGTGATGAACAAATTTTATACCATAACCCTGAGGATTTATAGAAGAATCTAAGGATGTTGAACCCAGAGAAGGGAAAGTTCACTAAGGGCACATTGGAAGGGTCTTCATGGGAAAGGGCTATTTACTTTTTCTAGTTTTTTTTTAAGTTGACATTCCTTTTAAAAGTCTTTAACTCATCAAATGTGGTTATCTGCTATGGCAATCACAACAATGGGGCTATCTTTATCCCCGCTTTATAGGTGAAGAAACTAATTCAACCTACTCCATAGGCTTCCTATTTCTTCTATTATAAAAGATAAACTACATACCCTGGCCTCAAGCAACCTTTGAACCTCCCTGAGCTTTATTCCCCTTCTGCAATGTACTAGATCCATCCCAATTGACTTTCTTTCTGGTCTCCATTCCAGATATTGGTTCTTTATTCCCCATGTGGAACCACGATGGGATTTTCCTGGAATGTACTCTCTCCATTTTTCCAGGGTCCCTCTCTTCCTTTAAGATGAATCATAAATGCCTTCCTAATTCCCTCAATAGCTAGCACCCCCTTTGTCCCATAGTACCTCATTTATTTTTTAACATTTGTTTTTAAAACTTTTATTTCCAGATTCTTTCCCGTCTTCCCTCCTCATCCACCCCTACTAGGAAGATAAACAATTCAATATAGGTTGTACATGTGTAGTTACATAAAATGTTTCCATAGCAGTCATATTGTGAAAGACTAACTATATTTCCCTCTGTCATATCCCACCCCTTACTCATTCTATTTTCTACTTTGACCTTGTCACTTTTCAAACATATTTGCTTCTAACTACCCTCTCCCCAAATCTGCCCTCCTTTCTATAATCTCCCCTCTCATCCTCTTCCCCCCTACTTTCTTGTAGGATGAGATACCCTATTTAGTGTGTATGTTATTCCCTCCTTAAGCCAAATTCAATGAGAGTAAGGTTGACCCATTCCCTTTCACCTTCCTTCTCTTCCCCTCCATTGTAACAGTTTTCTCTTGCCTCTTTTATATGAGACAATTTACCCTATTCTATCTCTCCCTTTCTCCTTCTCTCATTATATTCCTCTCTCACCTCTTAATTTTATTTTTTTAGAAATTATCCCTTCCTATTCCACTTATCCTGTGCTCTCTGTCTATGTATAGATGTACACACATATACAGACACTCACATGTGTATTTATACACACATACACACTCCTATACATACATATACATATATATATATATATATACACGAACATATATATTCCATTCAACTATCTTCATACTGAGAAAAGTCTCATGAATTACATGAGACATGATTTTTCCATGTAGGAATGTAAATAGTTCAACTTTAATAAGTTCCTTATGATTTATTTTTACTGTTTACCTTCTCATGCTTCTTGTATTTGAAAGTCAGATTTTCTGTTCAGCTCTGCATTTTTCATCAAGAATATTTGAAAGTCCTCTATTTCATTGAATGACCATATTTTCCCCTGAAGCATTGTACTCAGGTTTGCTGGGTAGATGATTCTTATTTTAATCCTAGCTCCTTTGACCTCTGGAATATCATATTTTTTAATTGATTTGTTATTTACTTTTAGTTTACAACATTAAGTTCCACAGTCCCTTGAGTTTCAAATTTTCTCCCCCTCCCCGTCCTCTCCCCCCTCTATGAAATCTCTCTATGATTTCATTCAGCAGAGCGTCTTTGGGCAGATTCTACAGCCCTTTTGCAGCTTTTATTTAGCCCTTCTCTCAATAACTGTTGGAATATTATTGTACCAGGTTCTCCTTTCCCTATGACCCTATCCACAGCCTGCTGTAGACGGGAAGCATAATCGGAGATGGATTCCCAAGCACCTTGTTTAATAGAAGTCAGATGTGCCTTAGCTACCCCGGTTTGTTCCACTTTTTCCCATGCTTTAAGGGCACAAGTGCTTAGGGCGATGTAAGTCGCAGGGTTGTGTTGACACTGAGCTACTGGGGTGGAGTGTCTACCTGTCCCGGTAAATGCCTCAAATGCTTCCTCTGGATTGGGCACAGCATGGCGCCGAATAAAGGACTTACATTCCTTGTGCCACTCGGCTTTCCATATCAAAGCCTGACCGGGGGTAAGGCATGCAGTAGCTAAAGTCTCCCAATCTCCAGGGGTACACGCGATGCGTGCGACCCAATTAGTCAAAGTCTGAATCACAAAGGGTGAATTCGGTCCATAATCAGTACAAGCCTGCTTCAGGTCTTTTAACAACTTGAAAGGTAAGGGAGTGTACTCCCGACCAGGATCATTCAAATTAACAGGCATTAGGACCGGGTCCCATTCAGTCAAGTCCTCCCCAGCTAAAACAGTCTCTTCCAAAGAAGCGGTCACTAGGTTAGGCCTAGTACGCCCGCTAGGTGTCAGTATCACACCGTCCCCCCCAGGAAAGGATGGGAACTGAGGAGGAGGTGGAGGACTGAGCACTGGGGGAGGACTCAGCTCACATTGTAAGTTCTCTAAGGCTGTTGTGAGCACCTCCACTTGTTTACAAAGTTTGTTCTCTTCTTTATCAGGGGGCTGTACTTTCTCACCCTTATCAGGAGGCTGTATTTTTCTCTCCTGTTTGGTCGGCTTCTTCCTTTCTGTACTGTGAGAAAGTATCTAGTGGTGGGTAAATTTCTGGCACTCCCTTCAATCCCACTTTTTTAGCTTTTTTAGTCCTCTTCTCAGTGATACTATCACGTACCAAATCTTCTGCCTCCTCTTCACTAGAACTAGTACTTTCTCCTAGGAGAGACTTCCCTGTCTGAGATGCTTGGGGTACATTGATCGGGGGGATAGGTCCATAAATGGACGCTTTTACCAGACTGTAAATCATGAAATCTAAGTCCCTAATCTGCCCTGGATTGTCCTTATCATAGGATGCTAACTGGTTCCCAATCACAACCCATCTCTGTAAATCTAGGCCAGTATATTCTACCCAAGGGGATGTTCTCCAGATAATTTCTACAAATCTTTGGCAATCCTTTTGTTTCACTTTTATCCCCTTGTTCTTTACTAGGTTATAAATCTGCCTCACGTAAACTTCCGTGTCAGTGGGTTTGACAACTGGGAGGTGCAACGCCTGCCCCATGTTGTCTTTTATTCCCTCCGGCTTCCTACTTAAGGCTTCTAAGCTTAAGTAAGGCTGTGGGGGTCTTCTGAACAAGGCCCTTATGTCAGTCCTTATATAGGTCTCTTTATACAGGTCCTTATATAGGTCCTTATATAAGTCCCTGGTCGGGTGCCAGCTGCTGGGCTCTTCCCAGCTCCGGCCTTGTCTTACCTTATACCCGGTCTTCGGACGTCTCCGGCTTCTTGTCTCCAAGAAGAACACCCCCACAGAACACCCAAGGACACGGAAGTTGCCAAGCAAGGCTGCTCTTTATTCAGTTACATCTTAACAGTGTGGCTATCAAAACACAGCAGAGTGGAACCGTGGGACAGAGAGAGTGGGACAGAGAGAAAGAGAAAGAGGGGGAGCCTCCCCTTGCTTTTTCCCTAATATCCTTATCATTCTTCTTACTGTCACATGCCATGTGGGAGCCAATCGTGCACTCTCCCGAGTGCAGGGCAAAGGAGTATGTGTTAAGAGGAGTCCGTGTTGATAAGGCACGTTCAATGCCACGTCGGCCTTTCCCAACCTGGCAAAGTCGGCTCCCACGGCCCTGCGCTCAATGCCATGTCAGCCCTTTTGGCCCGGCAGAGTCGGCCTCCACATCTCCATGCTTCTGCCCCTCAGAGGTCACGTGCACCCCCTCCGGCATCTTGTGACTTCCACAGTGTCTCTCACACCTGTGGCTCCATCATGTATTCACACTCCATTATTCTTTAAACCCTCACTATGAACTAACAAGTAAATATTCTTTTTTGGGGGGGAACTTCCCTAAATGCTTTCCTTGCCTGGGTTTTCCATTGTTAATAACTTTCCTACTGAGAGCTCTTTGTAGAAGTCAAATTTCCATCAAAACTCTAAGCGTAGTCCATGGCATTCTCTTTGCCTTTCTTTCCCACCCTTCCCCTTAGGCTCCCCCCCAATGTAATCTCTCAAAGTGAAATATAAATTCCCACCAATTATCATCTCTGAAACAACCATTTTCCAATGACAGTCTCTGAAGTTGTGGGCAAGCAGAGTCAAGGCTTTCTAAGCTTTGGATGCTTCCTTAAGAATAGGAGCTGACCAGGGTGAGAAAGTTCAAGTCACACCCCTTTTTGGTTTCACCAGGCTCCACAGGGCCTAACCTTAGGTCACATCAGGCTGTTAAGATAAAGAAGCAATCTTCAGCTGAATCAGTTCATGGAAAGGAAATATTCTTTTAGAGTGCTGCTTACCCCAGGGCAATTTCTGAATGTAACCAGAGGCATGTTACATAGGTAATAAAGGACAATAGGTAGATCCCCTAATGTTCCACGCTACTAATAATGCCCAGGCACATAGCTGCCTGATCAGAAACTTCCCCATTTCTCACACCAGGAAAACCGTAGCTTTACCCAGACTTGTGGAAGATTGTAGTAGTTCTTCAGAAAAGTCCCATTCTCAAAACAATATACTTTCTGAGTCAGACAACAAAAGGATATCTCTTGCTTAGTGATAAGATATGTGAATAAGTAATTAGCCCTAAATTGTACTTGTTAAAATAAATGAGCCATTTTGATGATTCATCACGTCTTTTATTATACATATATACATTATACACACACACACCATATATATGTACATATATATTGAGATACATTCTCTGATGCAGATACATATGTATGTATGATGGGGTACCTGGGGTCTAAATCAATTTGTAAAACCAATTTGTAAAACCAGTCTGTGCAGATGTAACTGCAATTTGTATTGTAAAATTGTAATCTGTGAAATCCCTTTCCCAAACTCCGGCTCTGCCCCTTCCCCCATCTGCACCAGGCCTAGGCAACACCTTGTGACTCCTTTGTTCTTGCTTAATCTCTTCATGTCTCTGGTCTGGCCCAAACACTCCTTTGTCCTTGCCTCATATGTCCTCTGGTTTGGCCCAAATCTCATCTAAACTATCTATGCACTGAAGTCACAAGTTCCTCTCCGTCAGCCCTAACCTTTATCTATGCACTGAGGTCCCTTCCCTCCATCCGGTCAGCCCTGACAATGGCAGCCTTACCCTTTAAAAGCAAAAGCCTGTACCCCTCTCACTTGCAGGTCCCCTAAATACTCTTGCCCGCTTCTTATAGAAGCTTAATAATAAACTTCTACAACTCTCACTCCAATTAAGCCTGGGACCTTGAATTCTTTCCAGACGCTATTGCAGGTTTTCTGGTCTTGGATAAGATCAGAGTTCCTGTTGAACCTAGAGGGAGCCATCCCTCATCATGTATGCATGCATGTATGTATGTACTTTAATATGGATACAAATGGTACCCTAAGGGTTAAGATTTGCTTTTCCAGCACTTTTCAAAGCCTCTAGTATATTCCCTCAACTGAAGGTGCTCTAAAGTCCTTTCCCCCTCATCTTTAACCTGTACCCAAAGAATTGCTTTTGTCTCCCTTATCCTGTGTTCCCCAGGGTCATTTAATTTTTAACCTGTGTCATCCTGTCCTGTCTTTAATTTTTAACCTCCATAAAAAGCTCTAAAACTACATCATCATTCTGAAACTTCTATGTAAGTATGACATAATATTGCTACTCCCCCCAATATCAGGGTCTTAATTGGCTTTCTTGCTAGGAGACACATACTGCTCTTGTGTCAATAAAGCTCCCCTTGGTGGGGTGGCCAGGTGGTTCATGGAGTAAGAGCGCCGGCCCCAGTATCAGGATGACCTGGGATAGAATCCCGGGCTCAGATACTCAGCACCACACCCAGAAATAACTGGCCGTTTAACCTTGAGCAAGTTACTTAACCCCAATTGCTTAAAAAAAAAATAAAGCTCCCCTTGGTTAGGAGAAAATCATCTAAGTGAATTCTTTTACACCTGAATCAGCTCTACCAACTCATCATCTCCACTTGTACCAAGACATTCATTAATTTGAGATTTGTTTCCCTGTTCTTAGGTCAAATTAATGAGATTCTGGTGTTGAAAAGGAAAATTCTTCATGTGGGCTCTCACCCCTCAGGACAAAGAGAAATAAAATGATTTAAGTATAAGTATTTCAAGGTAGCAAACCTCTGATGGCCAACAATCCAGATAGGTCCACCTCAGCAGAAGAGGTTGGTTCCTCGAATCTCAGTTCCTCCCCAAGGCAGAAAGAATGTGACAATTAGAGATAGGAGTACCTGACAAAGAGCAGGTAATGCAAAAAGCTGTTGACCTGGTGTCTCCTTCCCCAGCAGGGCATTTCCCAACATTGATTGATAAGCAGGGCTGTGAAAAATGGGATTCTGAGTCAACATAACTTTTAACACTGTTATACACTTATTCTGCCTCACTAGAAACCACGATTTTTCATGATGTCAAGAACTGCATTTTCTTGGACTGTGATGATTTCAGTCTGGCTTTAGTTCCCAAATTTTTGTGGGAATTGGTTTCATAATAGGCAGTAAGGTGTCACAGTGGTAGATAGAGTACTAAACTGGGAATCAGGAAGACCTGAGTTCAAATCGACCCTTAGACCCTTAGTACCTGGACAAGTCACTTAACCTCAACCAGTCTATTCTCTCATCTGTAAAATGGGGATCATAATAGCATTGGATTGGAATTATAGATTGGATAGTTGAGAAAGAAAGAGTATGTCATGAGAAGAAGCAACATTGAATTAAGGCTATGTATGCATATTTTAGCTAAGTGTGTCTAGACAACGTGTAAGCAGCCCCAATCTATCTGATGTTGAGGATCAGATAACATAAACATAATTTAAGATCTAAGGAGCATAGAGTCTATAGACCTGTGGATAATTGAATGACCAAATAAATAACTAAAATATCTAAAAAAAAGAAACCCAAGTATCAAGGAGTGTGTTTGTGTGTGTGTGTGTGTGTGTGTGTGTGTGTGTGTGTGTGTGTGTTGCAGGAAACAACTGCAGGAATCTAAGAAAGGCCTCTTGCAGGCATACACTTGAAGGATACTAGGGATTCTAAGAGGTGAAGATGAGGAGGGATATTTTCCAGTTATGGTGGCCAGCCTGTGCAAAGTCCATTAAATAGAATGCTATGTATTAAGAACATCAAGAAGGTCATTTTGATTGGAATGTAGCATGCGTGAGGGCAAAGACAGATCCGGAAGGGCTTGAAAGTTGAAACAAAGGAGTTTATTTTACACTACAAGTTCTTAAGGTGAGAAGTGACATGGCTGGATCTATGTTTTAGGGCTATTAATTGTGCAACTTAAAAAAAATGTGCTCCAACTCTCCAGGGCATTTAGATATTAGATATTAAATTTCCATAAAGTCTTACTTTAACACTGTTTCATGGCAAGGAGGTGACCGTGGTTTTTTGAAGATTAATCCAGTGAGGAATGAACTTTAGTAGATTATGAAAAGACTCCAAGTATGGTCATAGCCATAGTCACAGATCTAGAAAGGACCTCAAAAGCTTTCTAGTCAAATCCCTTCATTCTATAGATGAGGAAACTGAGGCCCAGGAAGGTTAAGTAATTTGTGCAAAGCCACACAACTGGCATCAGAGGAAGGATTTGAACTCAGGTCTTCTGGCCACATCCTAAGTCTGCTATCTGAGGACTAACTTAGCTAAGCATGGATAGTGTCATCATAAGTAAGCTGGCCACTAAGGTAAATTTAAAAAGAAAACTATGCTAACATAAAACAAAGCAAAACAAAGAATGATCCTTGTTGCAGTCCATTGCTACTTTCAGAAGAATGGTGGCAGAGGTATAGGAAAAGAAATAGAGGATAATAAGTGAGAAGGGAATTATAATTTTCATATTAATTGATAAGATATGTGTAATGAATATACTAATAATTTAGATTTCTCAGAGCTGCCTTTTCTGGTTTGGTAATTAGAAACTCACAATGCAAATTTAAATGATCATCAAACCCTTAACGATGCTCTCACAATCTCTACATTCCTGTGCCTGTGTATCTGAAGTGAAATGAATCAAAGATTGCAGAACCTGTTCCAGTGACAGAACTCTGGTCCTGTGCCCCACCAAGTAATCACTACCCCTGAGACTTGAAACAATCAACCTGAGAACTGTTCCCATAAACTTCAGAACACCTGTATTGTCCTGCACTCATGGGCTTGTGGGAAACCAGTCAGGCCCTGGAAATGATTGTTTTGTAATTTACCTTCCTCCCACCCTTTCCCACTTATGATTTATGTATATAAACTTTGCCTTGATTCCAGCATGGGGAGCTGTCCTCAGGAGAACTTCAAAAGGTTTACAGATTCCCCACTCTGAAAGTAATTAATTAAATTGCTACTTGCTTCCTAGCACTCCTTTCTCTGGCCTGCTTTGTGCTGCTCTGGCTACTCACAAGTTAGAGACCAGTTTTGTCTGGACTACATTTAAAATTCTGTTAACATTAATTGGTGGTAGTGGTTTAAGGGGTGAATGTGGAAGTGAAGCCTTGAGCTCTCCAGTATCTGAGAGAAGGAACTAGGTGCCACTGGACCTTTTTCCAGAATCCCAGTTTGCCTCATCTGGCTTACTGCTACTCCATTAATGGGCCCAGCCTTCAATGGAACCTACCTGTCATTTCGGGAAATGCTCCAGGGCCCCTTTCTTGACCAGGTTCTACTTGGATCACTCTGGTAAGGCCTGGGGTTTTAATTTTTGTTTTTATTTTTATTTGCTGTGTGTGTCAAATTCTATTTACTTGAGAATTTCTTACGCATTTGGTTTTGTGTGCCTCTGGAACCAGTTGAAATTAACATTTTATTTTATTTATTCAAGTGGATTGCTAGCACAGTGTGGATTATTTGTATCTGTGTATTTGTGTACTTGTATTTTTGTATCGTGTATACATGTTAGTTAAGTGGTGTTATTATCTTTGAGTGTTCACTTTTTAAAATGGGACAGATGTGTGTTAAGGGAAAAGGGGAGGTTACAGCAGTTCCTATCAACTCACCCCCAAAACAAACATGTGCCTTTTAAATATATAAGAAATATGGCATTGACTGTCCCTCATATTGGCAAGACTGGGTTGATTTGACTAGTTACAACCCCAGACTTTGCTGGCCCTGTTGGGGCAGTTTTGATAAGACAAAATTAGAGTATTTAAGACAGAAACTTATGAATAAGGAAACAGCCTCTTGAGTGGGACAGTTATAATAAATGGTACTCGGAGGCAAGGGAAAGAGAGCATAGGTCTAAATTAGAATCAGTGAAAGAAAGGCTTAAATCATTTGAAAATCTCCTCAACAGCCCCCAAACTACCCAAATGCCTAAAATATATCCACCTTTACCAAAAGACCCCACCAGCTCCCCAGCTTCTATGTTCCCTTTCAAGGTGTAAGCCTGGGACCCCTTGCTTGTGTAAACAAGCATTTTGGGGAATGCTACTGAATGCAAAAATATATGCTGTGTGGGGGTTCTGAGGAATGCTATAAGATATAATGAATGATATGTTTTGTTTAATACTATGTGGCCACTGTAATGCCAAACAAAGGCAACTTCCCAAAGGTTCAGAATACCAGCATAGCTGCTCTCCATTTTATTCAGTGACAAATTAAGAACAGAGAAAATCAGCATTCACCAAGTGTAATTCAATGATTTCCAAGTACTACTCCACCCCTGGATAGTACATTCATTTAGTCAATCCCAAAGACCCTCTTCTCAAATGGAGATTAGTTTCCAATCATAAACAAAGTATGTTCATTTGGCCAGTCCCAGAGCACAAAAGAGTCAAAAGTTTCCCACCCCTGGATCACAACTAAAAAGGTCATCTACCCCAGAGTTACAACAAGCTTAAGCACAGCATTTAATACCCAAGGAGAGGTCTTTTCTTCATCTTGACCTGAGGCAAGTTCTCAGCAATCTCTGTTCCTGGGGACACAAAGTTTAGCAAGGCCACAGGATACATTGCCAGTGTCCTCATTAATTCATTCTCTGTCTGCAGAACAGTCCTAGGATCCCTGAAAACATTAGCAAAACCCTCTTCCAGGATTTCTGTAAACATACAACAAGAAAATCCTTCTTCAGGGCTTCTGAACTAACAGCAAGATTCTAGGACCTCTGCAAGAACAGCACTGTCCTTCACCAGTGGACAGTATTCACTCTCTGTCTGCAGGACAGTCTCAGGAGCTCTGAACCAACAGAAAGGTTCCCAGACAACAACAGCACTGTCCTTCACCAGTGGACGAATCTGGCAAAACAACATCAAAACAGACAGATAAAGTACCGGCATCACAGCCATGTCTCCTCAGTCCTTGGCTGCTCTGGGTGGAAGCTCTCAAAAGTCCTGGGCAGCTTGAACTTGCCCTCAGCAATCCTTTCTGTCTCTCTGCCTCCACAATGCTGCTTCCAAAAAAATTCTTCTGCCACTCTCTCTCTTTGCTTGTGCCCCTCTAAATCCACGTCACCAGCTCCTCCCAGTTCAGCCTTCTCTTTTCATGTCAAGTTCATCCCACAAGTGGGATTCACAAGCTCTGGGTTTTAACACTCAACCAAGCCAATACAGGGAGATCTTTAAATTCCATTACTATTACAGCCACCTTAGTAATAAATTGTTATGTTATGTTGTTGTGAATATTATGCTTTAATTTATTGCTGAATGAATAGAGAATTCATTATACTATGCTATTAGACACTTGAAATTATTCACAGCAGCAGCCCTCAGGTGTACTGCCATGATTGGTGTTACAAGGAATTTTTGCCTTTTATCCCTGACACCTCCCACCACTGAAAGTGTCTTCATTCCTTTAGGTCTTTTTCTCTTAATCCCTTCTGACCATCAAGCTGATGTGGATACAAACGGGTGTCCTAAGGATTAAAAGGAATATTAAGGTTACTTTCCCAGGCCTCCTGGGGGGGGGTTTGAGACTCATTTTATAGCCAATCTTGTAACTTGAGATCCTATAACTTGAGGGTGTCTTAAATCCTTTTCCCCCTTATCTTGAGATACCATACAACTTTCACCAAAAGACTTGCTTTTGTACCCCTTATCCTGTGTTCCCTATCCTACCATTCATCTTCCTCCTCCTGTGTCATGAACATTTTTCCTTATCTTGTAAGCAACCATCTTTCTCATAATATTTGTATTTATTCTAATAAATATCCTAATAAATCCCTACTCTTCCATCCCCATAAGAAACCCTAAAAATTACATCATCATCCTGAACATCTCTATATAAGCATAACTCCTCCAAATATTGGGGTTTCATTTAGCTTTCTTGCTAAGGAGGCCCATGATACTTTTTCACAAAAAATAATAATAAAAAAATACTGCTGTTGGCTAAAAGAGGTCTAAGTGAATTCTTTCACACCTGAACCTTCTCTCCCAACTCTGACCTCAATGAGGCTCTTATCCAAATTCCTCCTATCTTGTGGGCTTAACCAAATTCCCTCTAGCTTGTCGTCACCTGCTACCAACTTTCGGTGCTTTATCAGTGGTTTCCTTGGTCTGGCAGGCTATTGCTATCTCTGGATCTCTGACTTTTCAGGTATTGTCCATCCCCTTTTTATGATCTCCTATGGGATTCTGCACCTGAGCCCTTAACTCTCTCTTCTGAAGCTCAAAACTCTTTGATTGTTTAAAGTCAGCCCTCCAACACTCACCAACTTTAGGCCTACCCAACTATTATCTCCTATTTGATTTATTCATCTTTGAGAAATGAAGGAATGCAGTTGGTATACTAACACAAAAGCATGTTGAAAACTTTCATCCTGTGAAATATTAGAGTAAAATTTTGGACAAAGTTCCTAAGGGCCTCTCAGGCTATATTTGGGTACTAGTAGCCACAGCTGTCCTTGTCTCTGCCACTGAGGATATTTGTCTTGATTCTTCTTTAACGGTACATGTTCCCCATGCCATTGAAACACTCCTGAATTCCCCCCATATTCAGCATTTGTCCTCTAGCAGGCTAGCCAGTCTTGAAGTGACTCTGTTATCCAAGCCTAATCTGACCAAGCATGTAAAAACATTCAAACCACCAACTTGTCTGAGGTAGAAAGTGAGGATGAGACTTTAGACCATGACTCTGTAATTGATCTAGATGTCTTGCTTTCTCTCTAGGAGGACATAAAGGAAACCCCCTCAGAGTGAACAAACTTTGGTATGCTGATGCATCTTGCCTCAGAAATGAGGAAGGAGACTTCATCACCATGTGATGCCCATTCAGCACAACAAGCCAAACTTGAGGCAGTGGCCAGGGCTTGTGAATTAGGAAAAGGACAAAGGATTAATATCCATACTGATAGCAGGTATGCACTTGGGGTGGCACATGACTTTGGGATGCTATGGAAACATCAGGGCTTCCTCACCTCCTCAGGACAGCCCATTAAAAATCAGAAACATATTTCCCATCTATTAGATTGCTTAGTGCTTCCCCACACCCTAGCAGCAATCAAAATTCCAGGATACAGCCAAGGAAACAGCATTCATATCTGTGGAAATGATTTAGCTGACCAAGCAGCCAAAATCTCAGCTTGAACTCTCCAAATTCCTGAGGGTGTGGCTGCATTTCAGAAGTCCCCATGGAATTTTCACTTTGCCCCAGGCTAGCCTAATCCTCTTAGCCTAACAAAAGAAGAAATAGCCACAGCCCCGAAAAGAATACTTATCACCAAGCTGGAAAAACAACAAATGCAGAGATTAAATTTGATTAGCCTAGCGACTATGGGTTTATAGCTCAAATGGATTTACTCCCTAAGAACTAATCCTTGCCTAAAATGGAACACCTTCATTCATTCAGCCTTGGGGAGCCAGGAAAGCTGGTGGAGCTTGCCCTAAATTATTGGTGGGTGAATTTTCACAGGGCTGCTGTTACTGCCTACCTGTGTGTGTCCTACCTGCTCCAAGCACAACGCATTCAGGACTCTGAAGCTTGCCCGTGGGCAGTTTCCTCTACTGGGTGCCCACTTTGAAACCTGCCAGACTGACTATTCAATTGCCACCCACTCATGCTTTGGTTATAGTCTGCAAGTTTTCCCTGGTGGGTGGAAGTATTCCCCTGTCATACTTCCACAGCCTCTGGGGTAGCAAAAATCCTCTCAGAAAAAAAAAAAAAGAATCATTCCGTTATGGGGGGAGGGGTCCTAAAGAAATACGTAGTGATAGAGGTACACATTTCACTGGATGTTCATTAGCTAAGGTGCTTTCATCCTAACCAATTAACACCTCCATTGTGCCTGTCACCCCCAGTTATTAGGAATGGAAAATTTAAAACCTCCCTTGCTAAATTGTCTGAGGGACTAGGTATTCTCTAGTCCAAAGCCATTAACTTCGTCCTGCTAAACCTTAGATCTAGACCATTTGGTTCCTATAAGCTTAGTTCCTATGAGATAGTAACAGGATGCCCAATGCCACTGTACTTGTGGGTGGAAGCATAGCAGCCAAAGACTCCCTCCTACAATACTGTATTGGGTTGGCTCAGAAAATACCAGAGACTTACTGACTTGTCTCACAGTCCCGTTCTTTAAAAATTCCAACTCAGAAGACTCAGGCCCTGATCCAATTCAGGGTCTACTGGAAATGGCCATCTCTGAACATAATCCTTGGAGTCACAGTGGAAAGGTCCCTTTGAAGTCCTACTCCCCACCCCCCACTGCAGTCAAACTTGGGGGAGTGGAGTCCTGGATCCACCTATCACATATCAAAAGGGCAATGCCACCCACTTGGATTGTGGAACCCACAGGTGACCTGACCTTGAAAATTAAACAAGGTCTGAAGTAGCCAACATCTGAGGTAGAAAGCTGCTTCCAAGACCTCCAGACTGAGAAGTAAATGACAGCAGATGTAGACCACTGACCCAAGAAACCAGACACAGGCTGAGGTTTGCAGTTGCTCCCTCTATAAACTAAGCCCTTTATCTCTCCTTGCAACTATCCTCTCAATCTCCATGGGTTTTTTTTCCCTTTCCCTTTTGCAGGGTACTTATCCCCCTAAATTGTGATTATTGTGTTTTACTCAAGTTCCATGTCTGAACTCAGCATGGATGAGTTCCCCAATTTATTTTTGTACCTCTAGAACATTCTCTCTTGTCCAACACAAGCAAGTGATCATCTTACAACCATCTTATGACCACTTAGTCAGTGGAGATACCCCATCCTTCACTCTACTTGTGGCTCCCCGGATAATATGTCATTTTTGGTTTTCAAGAGCAAGGTCTATGAACCAATGAGATTCTGTATTTTGCCATGCCTCTTTTGCATATTTGGGTATCGAACACTATACGAACAAGGTACTGGAAGAAGGGGGAATCTCAGATCATGAGGAAGATCTAAAGTCCACTTCATTAGAGATGACTGTGGACCCTTTAATAAAGTACCATTGGCTCAGAGTTCTGCCTCAAGTCTCTTTTATTGTAGGTTGGATGATTTTAATCCCAACATAACCTCTGTTTGCCTTGGAGACTGTTAGGTGGCTCAATGGAGAGACTACTGGGCCTGAAGCCAGGAAGACCTGAGTTCAAATCCAGCCACATATTCTCACTAGCTATGTGACCCTAGGCAAGTCATTTAACCTCTGTTTGCATTAATCCCTTTGAGAAGGAAATAGCAACCCACTCTTGTATCTGCCATGGTTGGACATGACTGAACAACTGAACAACAATGTATCAGGAACTGATGGTTGGGATACAAATGCAAAAAGAGAAAGGAGTCTTACTCTCAAGGAGATTAAATTCTAATGGGAAATAAATATATCTAAGTATAATCATAATCAATATAAATAAAATCAAAGGGAGTTTAAATACAAGTTAGAGAAGAAGGCTACTAGCAGGAAACAGGGATAAAGAAAGATTTCAGGCAGAAAATAGTACTTGAGGTATATCTTGAAGGAAAAGAAGCATTTTCTGAGGCATAGTTGGGAAATGGAGTTGTGTGAGAGGAGCAGAGAATGGTCAGTATGACCAGATTTAAGAGTAATGTCCAAAGCATCTGGAAAGATAGAATGGGGCCAGGTTGAGAATGACTTTAAAAGCCAGAGAGAAGATTTGATATATTTTTTTAATTGTAATTATTTTTTTATTGGAAAACAAAATATTCAACTTGGAATCAATTTGAGGCAAATTGTGCCATAAGCAATTAAAAAACAATAAGTGGCTAAACAAAGTTTAAAAAGCAAGTAACAATAGAAGAAAATGTTTTCTGGTACAGTACCAGCAGTACAAAAAAAATAGTGTATGAGTACCTGGATAATACTCCCATTTTGCAATAGTGCAACTATAAGTACATATTGTTGACTGTCCGTAGTCCATGCAGAGTTACAACTCCACACTTCAACAACAATATCCTGACAGCTCCTAAAGAAAACTACTTCTTTAAAAAAAGAAAGACACAACCCAGATGTTCCCTCATTTGACCAACTCCATCTAAGTTCAGATGTGCAGAAGGGCTTAGATATATCCAGAGTAAGCCACATGCAACATACTTTACTTGATCAATTTTCCAAAATAAAGTTTCGGGACAATGACAGTAGATAAGGGGAATAAAAACATGGAGAAATGAAGTCCTAATGACTACACATGCATATCCTTTTGACAGTGAGGGAGAAACCTTTTACAGATAAGTTACAAAGAAAAGGCAAATAAACAATTTTGCACGAGAAATTTAACCGTTCTGTATAATGTCTTCACTTTGCTGTCCTCATTTGTACAAAATCTTCATAGTTTACTTGACCATCACCATCAATATCTGCTTCCCTGATCATTTCATCAACCTTTTCATCTGTTAACTTCTCTCCAAGGTTTGTCATCACATGGTGAAGTTCTGCTACACTAATATAACCATTGTCATCCTTGTCAAACACACAGAAGGCTTCTCTAATTTCTTCTTCACTGTGTGTATCATTCATTTGTCTTGCCATCATAATCAGAAATTCTGGAAAGTCAATTGTGCCATTACCCTCAGCATCTACTTCATTAATCAATCATATCCTGTAATTTGGCTTCTGCGGGCTTCTGCCCAAGTGACCTCATTACAGTTCCCAATTCCTTTGTTGTTACAGTACCCTCTCCATCCTTGTCAAATAGTGAAAAGGCTTCTTTGAATTCTGCAATCTGCTCTTCTGTCAGTTGATCAGCCATGCTGTTAGCATTACTAGTGCCCAAGTTTCTATGAAATAACCTCCACACTCGGTGGCTGCACTCAGACTCAAAGATTTGATATTTGACCCTACAGGCAAGAGAAGGTCACTAGAGTAGATTCAATAGGGGAGTGACATGGTTAGATCCGTGCTTAAAGAAAGTCATTTGGAAGTTCTGTGGAGAGTAGAAAAATTGTGGCAGGGCCTAAACTCAAGTGGTCATTATGTGAGCAGAGAAGAGGAGACACAAATGCAAAAGATACTTTGGAGGTAGAAATGACCAGATTGGAAACTTAAGAGAAATAGGTGGTAAGTTGGAGTGAGGAAGTCAAGAAAGATTCTAAGGTTAAGAAAGTAAGCTGAAAGAATGATGGTGTCTTCAATGGAAATGGGGAAATCTGAAAGACATATGATATTGGTGAGCAGTGAGAAGATAAGTTCTGTTTTCAATGTGTTGAGTTTGATATGTATTTGAGAAATAATTTAAAAATATCTAACAGAGAGGCAATGGTAGAATACTGAAGCTCAGGGAAGTGATGGACTATGAGTTATTGGCATAGAGACAGTGATAAAAAAGATGGAGAAAAAAGCAGAGAAGTATAGAATCTTGTTAAAATGCCATAATTATGGAGCATGATATGGATGATAAAACTACAAAGGAGACTGAGAAGAAGCAGACAGGTAAGACAAGAACCAGGACAGAGCAGTGTCATGAAATCCCAGAGAGATAGAAAGGGTAGTCAAACATGCCAAACACAGCAGAAAGGTCAAATTTACCCTTAAAGACTGGAAAAGGAAAATCAGATTGGACAATTGAGAGATTATCATAACTTTGGAGAGTGGAATTTCAGTTGAGTAAATATAAGCTGCACTCCTCCCCCCCCCAAATCTAACTCAAACCACTCAGTATCATCTATAATTGTCATTGGTTTTTAGTGTATTCTTTTTTTTACCCCTTTTAAAAAGTTTTTGAGTACTGTGGCCTGTATTCAGGGAAAGCCCATGTTAGAACTAATAATGGTAAGATAGTGGCGGAATTAGTAGGTTGTGTGTGTGTGTGTGTGTGTGTGTGTGTCAGAGTGTGTGTGAGTGTGAGTGTGTGTGTCAGTGTATATTAGTGTGTGTGTGTGTGTGTGTGTGAATGGGTGGGTATGTAAGTGTGAGAGAGACACAGAGAGAAAAATAACTGGTCATGGGAAAGTATCCTTTAATTATTGTAGGAGGAGAAGTTAAAGGCTGAAGAGAAACAGAATTCAAAAGAGACAGCATGGTAATAATTGGAAAGGTAGGGGAAAAAGGTCCCAGTAGTCATTACCATCCATGCTAGAGTATTTGAAAAGGATCAGAGTGGAAGAAACCGAAGTTCCTGGATTAATACTCTGTTATCAACTGCAAAAATAATTCTCAAACTGAATCCCTCCCAGAAGTCTTCAAATAAAAATCAGGAAAACCGCTAATCAGGTACATAGTCTAGGAGGGGGTTCCTGTTCACATACAGGAGAATCCTGTTCAAGATTAGACTAGATGATCTTCATGGTCCCATCTAATACTGAGATTGTATTATTTTGTGTTTCTCAGCAGGTCTCCAAAAATGAGAACAGAATTAACATTCATTTAAAAAAATTTAAATGGTCATGTATTTGGCTTCATTGTAAACCATTCCCATCTGGTTTCAAAGGTCAAATTGTAATTATGAGAAGCTCTTAATTATCTTTTCCAGGGGCAGGTAGGTGGCACAGTGCATAGAGCACTGGCCCTGGAGTCAGGAGGCCCTGAGTTCAAATCTGACCTCAGACACTTAACACTTACTAGCCTTGTGACCTTGGGCAAGTCACCTAACCCCAATTGCCCTGCCTTCCCCCCTCCAAAAAGACAAAAAAAAAATAATTATCTTTTCCAGAATTTTAAAATATACCACATGTAAATGACTATGTAAAGGTTTATGTATTCTCCATTCTTCTCATGGATAAGAAATGAATCAAAGGAAACAATGTTATTTGTTCTAGTAGAAATAAATTTTTCCATGAAGTATTCTGTGACAGAGCTCAATATTTGTTTTATATCAGTACCCAGGCTTGATTTCCCAGTTTATTTACTCTATAATTTCTTCAAATGTCAGAGTGGAGAAATATACTCAAAAGAAAAGCCCTTGAATAGAAAGTCCTGCTCATTTCCCATTCTTTTACAGCAATCCTGAAAAGCATCTAAGCCAAATGATCTAATATGGCATCAGTCCCTTCCACAACAGAATGGCTTTCTTTCCTTCACAATTGATGTTCATCTTTTGCTATCTGGGAAACTGAACTCTATTTTAGTCCCTCCATGAGTTACCAGTTTAATGTATTTAAGGAATACAAAGATGTCTAAAACATTGAAGATAATTAAGTCCCACAATTTCCAGACTACACAAAAACAAATTGCCATTATTTATAAAACGCTATAATTGAATATTATCAATATTTCCAGGCCAAGTCTTGCTATGAATTATTTAGTGCATTTGTCCTAATTAAAGATGTATTGGAAGACTGATGTCGAATAACCTGACAAACTACTTTACTTGGCAACAAGTTGTCCATGTAATGACCTCAAACTAAATGTATATAATCCAAGTAGTCATCTGAAACAACATCGAGCAAACTTCAATAATAGGGATTCTACCTGCATATTTACATTAATTTACACAATATTTATTCTGTTTTAAAGATTTATTGTGGTAAGAAAAAGTATTTGAAAGTGAGTATGTAATGATATTCCATGCCTTGTAAAAATCTCTGATTTATTGCTCTAAATGGGACAATAACCTCAGCACAGAGGATTTGGACCATCAGCAGAAAGAAGAAAATTTATACAATTAAATCAAATTATAACAATGGGAATTTTTATTCTGACTATAAAAAGTACTTTAAGGATGTGAGCACCTGGGGAGGGTGGCAGGGCAAAGAGTCGTTTTATGATCATAAAAGTAGTACACAATAAAGTTAGCTTGGGCTATGAGAACATCTTTAAGAAAGGATCACAAGGGAACAAATGGAAGACATATCCCTAAGCTCATTAAGAGCCAGAGTGAAGTGTATAGAAGTGGTGGGGATGCAGGGTCAAAGAGGTAAAACACTTAGTATATTCAAAGAAACATCATTCCTTACAGATGCACTGTCCTTATCGTGAACTGCTTTCAAACTTATTTTACATATCATTTCTGAAAGTTTTTAAAAGATCTTTTCTCCTTGGTTCCAGGGTGTCATAATAAATATGCAATTAAGGGAAACTAAGGCATGAAAGTTCAAGCACAATCTAATTTTTGGTAAAACTAGCAATTACCAATTTTAGAGGTCAATGGACCCCCAGGGACCAGAGACCCACCCATATAATCAGAGCATCCTTTTACACAGTCTACTTACGTAAGTTCATTACATAATGTCAACTGATTTAAACTAAACTAAGATTGACTTACAAAAGGGGTTTTCCAGATCCCTTGGTAACAGGGACACAGAGTTAGTCCACATCCTTGGGAAGTCCCCAACCCCACACTCCTCTGTACTACAGAAACCCAATGCTAGGAAAAAATATCCCATGACCAAGTTGAATCATCCTTCATTCATCTAATTTATCTCCTTCAAGTGGCAGGTTTGCTCAAAGTGACATGTACAATCTCTTATCAAATATTATACTGCTCAAAATGGCATATATAGCCTTCTATCAAGTATCATACTATCATGGCCTGTACAAAACAGTTCTAAATCTAAGCCTTTAAAAATGATTACAACAGTTATTGCTGTGATTAATACTACTCTTGACTAATCAAGCAATAAACAATTTCCCAAGGGACATTCTAGGTAATAAGACAATATGGAAGTCCATGCTTGATGTGTGTGTTTACTTAATACCAATGACTAGGCATAGTATTTCTTTCTTTTTTTTAATAGTATTTTTTTCCCACTTAAATATAAAGACAATTTTTAGCATTCATTTTTAAAAAATAACTCCTTTTTTTTTTTGGAGGGGCAGTTGGGGTTAAGTGACTTGTCCAAGGTCACATGGCTAGTAAGTGAAAGAGGCCAGATTTGAACCCAGGTCCTCCTGACTCCAGGGCTGGTGCTCTATTCACTGCATCACCCAGCCACCCCAGCATTCAGTTTCATAAGATTTGGGCTTCCAAATTTTTTTCTTTCTCCTCCCCTCTTCCTAAAATGGTAAGCAATTTGATATACTGCAGTTCTTTAAAACATATTTTGGGGGCGGCCAGGTAGCACAGCAAGTAAGAGCACCGGCTCCAGTGCTGAGAAGACCTGGAGATCGAATCCCGGGCTCAGACACTTAGCACCCACCCAGAAACACCTGGCCGTGTAACCTTGAGCAAGTTACTTAACCCCAATTGCTTAGGGGTGGCCAGGTGGCTCAGCGAGTAAGAGCACCGGCTCTAGTGTTGGGACGACCTGGACATCGAATCCCGGGCTCAGACACTCAGCACCACACCCAGAAATAACTTGCTGTGTAACCTTGAGCAAGTTACTTAACCCTGATTGCTTAAAAAAAAACAACATATTTTGATATTAATCACAGTTGTGAAAGAAGAAATAGATCAAAAGCGAAAATACACACACACAAATAATAAAGTAAATGAAAACAGTATGCTTTGATCTGCATTCAGAGTCCATCATTTCTTTATCTGAATATGGATAGCATTTTCCTTTGTGAGTCATTTGTACTTGCCTTAGGTCATTGTGTTACTGAGAAGAGCTAAGTCATTCATAGTTGATCATCATACAATGTTGCTGATACTATTTATAATGTTTTCCTGGTTCTACTCGTTTCACTTTGCATCAGTTCATACAAGTCTTTAGAGGTTTTTCTGAAATCTGCCTGCTTATCATTTCTCATTGCACAAGAGTATTTTATTACATTTATATGCCACAGCTTGTTCAGGCATTCCCCAATTGATGGCCATCCCCTCAATTTCCAAAATTTTACTACCCCAAAAAGGGCAGCTACAAATATTTTTGCACATGTAGGTCCGGTTTCCTTTTTTTATGGTCTCTTTGCATACAGACCTAGCAGTGGTATTGCAGGATCAAAGGGATCATTTACAGTTTGGTTGCCCTTTGGGCATAGCTCCAAATTGCTCTCCAGAATGGTTAGATTAGTTTACAACTCCACCAATAGTGCATTAGTGTCCCAATTTTCCCACAGCCTCTCCAACATTTATCATTTTCCTCTTGTCATGTTAGTCAATCTGATAGGTGTGCAGTCGTACCTCAGAGTTGTTTTAATTTGCATTGCTCTGATCAAAAATAATTTAGAGTGTTTCTTCATATGAGTATAGATAGCTTTGATTCTTTTTTGTTTGAAAACTACCTGTTTATATCCTTTGACCATGTATCAATTATGGAATGGCTTGTATTCTTATAAATTTGATTTGCTTCTCTATATATTTGAGAAATGAGACCTTTATCAGAGACACTTGCTGTAAAGATTATTTCCCAGCTTTCTGCTTCCCTTCTAATCTTGGTTGCATTGGTTTTGTTTGGGCAAAAGCTTTGTAACTTAATAATAAAAATTATCTATTTTACATTTTGTAATGCTCTCTAACTCTTGTTTGATCATGAATTTTTCCCTTTTCCATAGATAGGACAGGTTTATTATTCCTTACTCTCCTAATTTGCTTATGTCTAAATCCTGTACTCATTTTGATCTTATCTTCATATATGGTGTGAGATATTGACCTATATCTAGTTTGTGCCGTACTATTTTCCAGTTTTCCCAGCAGTTTTTGTCAAATAGTTAGTTCTCATCCCAACAATTGGGTCTTTGGGTTTATCGAACACTAAGTTACTATAATTATTTACTAACTGTGTTCTCTGTATCCAGTCCATTCCACTGACCTAGTACTCTATTTTTCAGGCAGTACCAGATGGTTTTGATGATTACTGCTGTATAATATAGTTTGAGATCTGGTATTGCTAGGCCACCTTCCTTTGTATTTTTTTTAAAAAATTAATTCCCTTGATATTCTTTGCCTTTTGTTCTTCCAGATGAATTTTGTTGTTGTTGTTGTTTTAGCTCTATGAAATAATTTTTGGTAGTTTGATTAGAATGGCACTGAATTAGTAAATTAGTTTAGGTAGAAGTGTCATTTTTATTATATTATCTCAGCTATCCATGAGCAGATGATATTTTTTTCCAATTGTTTAGATCTGACTTTAATTGTGTGAAAAGTGTTTTGTAATTGTGTTCATATAGTTCCTGGTTTGTCTTGGCAGGTAGACTCTCAAGTATTTTATATTGTTCATGGTTATTTTAAATGGACTTTCTCTTTCTATCTCTTGCTGCTAGGCTTTGTTGGTTATATACAGAAATGCTGATGATTTGTGTGGGTTTATCTTATATCCTGAAACTGCTGAAATTGGTAATTATGTAAAGTAGGTTTTTGTTTGATTCTCTAGAGTTGTTTAAGTGTACTGTCATATAATCTACAAAGAGTGATAGTTTTGCCTATACTAATTCCTTCAATTTCTTTTTATCTCTTATTGCTAAAGCTAACATATCTATTAGAGTACTGAATAATAACGGTGGTAATGGACATCCTTCTTTCACCCTGATCTTATTGGGAAAGCTTCTAGCTTATCCCTATTACATATAATGCTTGTTGATGGTTTTGAATAGATACTGCTTATAATTTTTAGGAACACTCCCTTTGGTCCTATGCTCTCTAGTGTTTTTAATAGGAATAGGTGTTGTATTTCATCAAAAACTTTTTCAGCACCTATTGAGATCATATTGAGATATGATTTCTGTTGGTTTTGTTATTGATATGGTCAGTTATGTTCATAGTTTTCCTAATACTGAACCAAACCTAAATTCCAAGTATAAATCCCACCTGGTCATAATGTACAATCCTTGTGATATATTGCCATAATTGCCTTTCTAGTATTTTGTTCAAAAATTTTGCATCTATATTCATTAGGGAATTTGGTCTATATTTTTCTTTCTCTGTTTTAGTTCTTCTTGGTTTAGGTATCAGTACCATATTTGTGTCATAAAAGGAATTTGGTGGTACTCTTTCTTCACCTATTTTTCTAGATATTTTATATAGTATTGGAATTAATTGGTCTTTAAATGTTTGCTAGAATTCATTTCTGAACCCATCTGGCCCTGGCAATTTTTTCTGAGGGAGTTCATTAATGACTTGTTCAATTTCTTTTTCTAAGATGGAGTTATTGTAATCTACATTTTAATAAATATTCTATGCTTTTGCTCAGATTATCAGATTTATTGGCATACAATTGGGCAAAAATATTTCCTAATAATTGCTTTAATTTCTTCTTCATTGGTGATGACTTCACTCTTTTAATATTTTTATACTGGATATATGGTTTTCTTCTTTCTTCTCTTTAAATCAAATTAATCAATGGTTTGTCTATCTTATTCAATTTTTTTGCATAAAACTAGCTCCTAGTTTTATTTATTAGCACAGTAGTTTTCTTACTTTCAGTTTTATTAATCTCACCTTTGGTTTTAAGGATTTCCAATTTGGTGCTTACCTGGGGATTTTTAAATTTGATATTTTTCTAGCTTTTTTAGTTGCATGACCAATTAATTGATCTACTCTTTCTCTATTTTGTTGATGTAATAATTAAGATAAATAAAATTTCCCCTAAGCACTGCTTTGGCTGAACCCCATGAATTTGAAGTGTTGTTTCATTGTTGTCATTCTCTTGAATGAAACTATTGATTATTTCTATGATTTGTTCTTTGACCTACTTATTCTGTAGTATTAGATTGTTTAGTTTTCAATTAATTTTTAATCTAGCTTTTCCTGGGGCAGCTAGGTGGCACAGTGAATAGAGCACCAGCTCTGGAGTAAGGACAACCTGAGTTCAAATCCAACCTTAGACACTTAATACTTCCTAGCCTTTTGACCTTGGGCAAGTCATTTAACTACAATTTCCCTGCCCTCACCCCTCCAAAAAAGGAAAAAAAATCTAGCTTTCCATTCTACTTTCTTGAATGTAATTTTATTGCATTACAATCCAAAAGGAATGCATTTAATTTTTCTACCTTTCTACATTTCTTTTTGAGGGTTTTATGCCCTAATACATGGTAAGTTTTTGTGCAGGTGTCATATGCTACTGAGAAAAACAAAATATTCCTTTCTGTTCCCATTTCTGTTCCAAAGGTCTGCCATATCTAACTTTTCTGATATTCTATTCACTATCTTAGTTTTTTTTTTAATTTATTTTTGCTTGGATTTATTTATCAAGTTCTGAGAGGCAGTTAAAGTCCTCCACTCCCATAATTTTGCTGTCTATTTCTTCCTCTAACTCACTTAACTTCTCCTTTAAGAATATGGATGCTTTTTTTTTTGAGGGCAATCAGGGTTAAATGACTTGCCCAAGGTCACATGCTAGTTTTTTTTTTAAGCAATCGGGGTTAAGTAACTTGCTCAAGGTTACATGGCCAGTTATCTCTGGGTGTGGTGCTGAGTATCCAAGCCCAGATTTGATCCCCAGGTCATCCTGACACTGGAGCCAGTGCTCTTACTCACTGAGCCACCTGGCTGCCCCTCACATGGCTAGTTTTTGTGTTAAGTACCTGAGGCCAGATTTAAACTCAGGTCCTCCTGACTCCAGGGATGGTGCTCTATTCACTTCACCACCTAGCCACCCCTCAAGAATTTGGATGCTATACCACTTGTTGCAAATGTTTAGTATTGATAATACTGCATTGTCTATGGTACCTTTCAGCAAAATATAGTTTCCTTCCTTATCTCTTTTAATTAGATCTATTTTTGCTTTTGCTTTGGCAATCAGGATTGCTACCCCAGCTCTTTTTTTATTTATTTCAGTTGAAAAAATAATAGATTTTGTTCCAGCTCTTTACCTTCACCTTGTGTATTTCTCTCTGCTTTTAAAGTGTGTTTCTTGTAAACAATATATTGTAGGATTCTGGTTGCTCATCTTGCCAGCCAGTAACTTGGCTTTTGAGCTCTTTTCCATGGTAGAACTCTGCTTCCTGAGCAGAGAGAGCTTTGTCCCAAATCACTGGGGTTTTTGCAAATGTTGTCAGAGTCTGAGGAGGGTGTCCTCTCTACAGCCACCATGAGCTCTGGCACACTGACATTTCTCACCCCAAGACCACCACCCAAGACTGCGATCCAGATCCAAGCAGATCAAAGCAAGATCAGTTATCCTCTGAATGGCTGTTTGGTCCCCCTACAATCTGCAGACTAGGAGCTCCAGAGGCAGCCATGCAGCAGCAGCTACAGTTGCTGCACCTCTGCCACCTCTCACCCCAGGGGCAGGAGCTAGACCCCACTCTTCTATCACCCAGTTCCAACAGAGTTCCACACTGACCTTTTACTTTCTGTTTGGTGTTTATGGATTGAGAAGTCTGGAAACCACCACACCTGCTGGTGATTCACTCTCCTGAAGTCTGCTCTGGCCAGTCTGTGCCACTGCTTGGGGCCACCCTGGGTCTGGGACCACGTGGCTCACTTGGGACTGCACTTGGCTCACAGCCTGGTGTGATAGACCCTCCCTGTCAGCCTTCCAGGCTGCCTTCAGTGGGATATTTGTTTCTCTCTGTCACATTATGGGTTCTGTAGCTCTAAAATTTGTTTAGAGTCATTTTTTACAGGTATTAGAAGTGATTGGAGCAGGAACTCATGCCAAGTCCATGCTTTGACTACACCATCTTGGCTCTGCCTCAGCAGGAGGCTTTACCATAGCACAGATAAGCAACCAAGGCCCCTTGGTCCTAGCTCAGCAGAGTAGTGGCGCAGCAGGCAAATTGCCAGACCCCTGAACCCTGGCAAAACAGGCATGATTCGGCCAGTTCACCCTAGTGCAGTGGGCAAGACATAAGTACTTGAGGCCCTGGCATGGAAATCTATTGACCAGGCCCCTGGCCTCTAACACAAGAAACTTGGGACAGTGCCTCTTGTGCCCTGGGAGGAGACCTCAACTTTTAAAAATGAGCAAGAAACCAAAAAGAGCCCTGGCCATAGAAAGTTATTATGGTGACAGGGAAGATCAATATACAAACTCAGAAGTGGACAACACTGTCAAGGTGCCTATATGTGAAGCATCAAAGGGGAAAGAGAATTGGTTTCAAGTCCAAAATGTCCCCTTAGAAGAGCTCAAAAAAGATCTTAAAAATCAAATAAGAGAGGTAGAAGAAATTTGGGGAAAAGAAATGAGAGTTGTGCAACAGATTTATAAAAAAAAATCACCAGCTTAGACAACAAAGAACAAAATCTGACTGAAGGAAAAAAAAAACTCCTTAAAAATATAATTGGCTAAATGGAAAAAAAAATCCACTGAAGAAAACAACTCTTTTAAAAGTAGAATTGGCCAAATGGAAAAAGAGGTACAAAAGTTAACTAAAGAAAATAATTCCTTAAAAACTAGATTGGGTTTGTGAAAACTAATGACTCTATGAGACATAAAGAATCAGTCAAACAAAATTAAAAGAATACAAAAAAAACTAGAAGAAAATGTAAAATACTTCATTGAACAAACAACTAACCAGGAAAATAGATCCAGGAGAGATAATTAAATTATTAGTTATTGGACTTATATTTCTTGATATTATTGAACTACCTGAAAGTCATGATGAAAGAAAGAGCTTGGACAGCATCTTTCAAGATATTATTAAGGAAAACTTGATATCCTGTTATTCCAGAATCAGAGGGTACATTAGTCCTTGAAAGAATCCACCAATCACTTCCTGAAAGAGATCCCCAAATGAAAACTCCAGGGTATATTTTAGCCAAATACCAGAATTATCAGGTCAAGGAGCAAATATTGCAAGCAGCCAGAAAGAAACAATTCAAATATCAAGGGGCCACAGTTAAGATTAAAAAGAATTTAGCAGCTTCTACATTAAGGATCAGAGGAATTGGAATTTGATTTTCCAGAAGGCAAAAGAGCTTAGATTACAACAAAGAATCAATGACCCAGAAAAATTTAGCATAATATCTCAGGGGAAAAGATTGATATTCAATGAAATAGGGGACTTTCAAACTTTCCTGATGAACAGACCAGAGCTGAATAGTAAATTCAATCTTCAAATACAAGACTCAAGAGAAGCATAAAAAGATAAATAAGAAAAGGGGAAAAAAACATGTTATTCAGTAAGATTAAACTGTTTATATCCCTACATGGGAAGATGGTACTTGTAAACTTTGAGAACTGTATCTCTCTCTATTAGTGCATTTAGAAGGAGTGTATATAGATAGAGGGAATGGGTAAAAGTTGATTTTGATGTGATGATACAAAAAATATGAAAGGGAGAGTGAGAATAGGGAAAATTACATCACATGAAGAGGCACAAAAGATCTGTTACAGGAGAGGAAAAGAAGGGAGGGGTGAGCATTGTTTGAACCTTATTCTCATCAGATTTAGCTCAAAGAGGGAATACCATCCACACCCAGTTGGGTATAGAAGTTTATCTTAGCCCCTAAAGAAGTAGGAGGAGAAAAGGAGAAAAAAGAGGGAAGAGTGGGCAGGTAGAAGGGAGGGCAAAAGGAGGAAGGGAAAGGGCAAAGAAAAGCAAGGGGAGCTGATAAAAGGGAGGGTAGATTGAGGGAGGTCATGGTCAGAAGCAAAACACTGGTCAGGAGGGAAAGGGTAAAAGGAAAGAGAAAACAATAAACAAGGTTGAAAATAAGATGGAGGGAAATATACCATTAGTAAGCATAACTGTGAATGTGAATGGGATGAATTGTCCCATTAAACAGAAGTGGAGAGCAGACTGGATTAAAAACCAGAATCCCACAATATGTTGTTTACAAGAAACATATTTGAAGCAGACAGATACATACAGAGTAAACATAAAAGACTGGAGTAGAATCTATTATGCTTCAGCTGAAGTAAAAAAAAAAGTAAAAAAAGACACAGGGATAGCATTCTTGATCTCAGACAAAGCAAAATCAAAAATAGATCTTTAATTAGATCTAAGATATCTAGAGAGCAAAGGAAGGAAACTATATACTTCTAAAAGGCAACATAGACAATGAAGTAATTTAAACATACATTCACCAAGTATTAAAAGCATCCAAATTCTTAGAGAAGAAGTTGTGAGTTACAGGAAAAAACAGATAGCAAAATTATACTAGTGGGGGACCTCAACCTCTCCCTCCCAGAACTAGATAAATCTAACCACATAATAAACAAGAAAGAAGCTAAGGAGTTGAGCAAAATTTTAGAAAAGTTAAATATGATAGATCTCTGGAGAACACTAAATGGGTATAGTAAGAAATATACCTTTTTTCTCAGTGGTACATGGCACCTACACAAAAACTGACCATGTATCAGGACATAAAAATATCACAATCCAGTGCAGGAAGGAAGAATTATTAAATGTATCCTTTTCAC
The DNA here is from genome assembly GCF_028583685.1 of Petaurus breviceps papuanus. Taxonomy (NCBI): domain Eukaryota; kingdom Metazoa; phylum Chordata; class Mammalia; order Diprotodontia; family Petauridae; genus Petaurus; species Petaurus breviceps. Next base: position 1,039,121 of record NW_027187282.1, on the reverse strand, counting down.
ATCTTGATGCAACAAAAATTACATGTAATAAAGGGCCATGGAAAAATTGACTAAAAAATAATTGGAAACTAAAAAAAAATGTAAAGATTGAGTGAGTCAAACAACAAATCATAGAAACAATAATTTCATCAAACAGAATAACAATAATAAGACAACATACCAAAACTTATGGGATGCAGCCAAAGCAAAGGAAATTTTATATCTCTAAATGCTTAAATGAATAAAATACAGAAAAAGGAGATCAATGGATTGGTCATGCAACTACAGAAGCTAAAAATGAGCAAATTAAAAATTCCCAATTAAATATCAAATTAGAAATTATGAAAAAGAAAGAGAGATTAATAAAGTTGAAACTAAGAAAATAATTGAACTAAATGAAATAACTAAATAAGAGCTGGTTTTGTAGAAAGAAACAAAAAACAGATAATCTTTGGTCAATTTGATTTAAAAAAGAAAGAAAATTAAATTACTAATAACAAAAATGAAAAGAGTGAATTCACCACCAATGAAAAGAAAATTAAATCAATAATTAGGAACTATTTTGCCCAACTGTATGCCAATAAATCTGACAATCTAAATAAAATGGATAAATATTTACAAAAATATAAATTGCCAAGATTAACAGAAGAGGAAATAAAATACTTAAATAGCCCCATTTCAGAAAAAAAGAGATTGAATAAGCACCCATGAGCTCCCTAAGAAAAAAATCTCTAAGACCAGAGGGACTTACAAGAGAATTTTAGCAAACATTTAAAGTACAATTAGTTCCAACACTATATAAACTATTTGGAAAAATAGGTGGAGTCCTACCAAATTACTTTTATTACTCAAATATGGTGCCGAAACCTAAACAAGGAAGAGCAAAAACAAAGAAAGAACATTATAGAACAATTTCCCTAATGAATATTGATGCAAAAATTTAAATCAAACATTAGCAAAGAGATTATAGTAATTCACCACCAGGATAATATGCTATGACCATGTGGGATTTATACCAGTAATGCTGGTTAAATATTAGGAAAAGTATCAGCATCATTGACCATATCAATAACAAAACTATCAGAAACCATAGGATTATCTTAATAGATGCAGAAAAAGCTTTTGACAAAATACAACACCCATTTCTATTAAAACACTAGAAAACATAGGAATGCAATGGAGTTTTCCTTAAAATGATAAGCTGTATCTATCAAAAACCATCAGCAAACATTATATGTAATGGGAATAAGGTAGAAGCCTTCCTAATAAGATCAGGGGTGAAACTAGGGTGCCTATTAACCACCACTATTACTCAATATTGCACTAGAAATGTTAGCTTTAGCGATGAAGAAGAAAAAGCAATTAAAGGAATTAGAACAGGCAATGAGAAAACAAAACTATCACTTTTTGCAGATTATATGATAGTATACTTAGATAACTCCAGACAATCAAATAACAACCTACTTTAAATAATAAACAACTTCAGCAAAGCTGCAGGATATAAGACAAAGCCTCACAAATCATAAGTATTTCTGTATATGACCAACAAACCTTATCAGGAAGAGATAAAAAGAGAAATTCCATTTAAGATAACCATAAACAATATAAAATACTTGGGAGTCAAGACAAGTCAAACCAATACTTGGGAGCCAAGACAAATCCAGGAACTATATGAATACAATTACAAAACACTTTTCATACAAATAAAGTAAGATCTAAACAATTGGGAAAATATCAATTGTTCATGGATAGACTGAGTTAATATAATAAAAATCACAATTCTACCTAAATTAATTTACTTATCCAGTGCCTTATCAATCAAACTACCAAAAAATATTTTATAGAGCTAGAAAAAAATAACAAAATTCATTTGGAAGATCAAAAGGTTAAGAATATCAAGGGAATTAATGGAAAAAAAATACAAAGGAAGGTGGCCTAGCTGTATCAGATTTAAAACTATATTACAAAGCAGGAGTCATGAAACTATTTGGTACTGGCTAAGAAATAGAGTGGAGAATCAGTCAAATAAGTTAGGTACAATAGAAACAGTAGTCAATGACTATAGTAATCTAATGTTTGATAGACCCAAAGATTCCATTTTCTGGGAGAGGAACTCACTATTTGGCAAAAACTGTTGGGAAAACTGGAAAACAGTATGGCAAAAACTAGGCATAGACCAACATCTTACAGCCTATACCAAAATAAGTTCAAAATGGGTACATGGTTTAGACATAAAGGGTGATACCATAAGCAAATTAGGAAAGCAAGATCTATGGAGAAGGGAAGAATTTATGACTAAACAAAAGATAGAGAATATTATGAAATGCAAATAAGATAAGTTTGATTACATTAAATTAAAAGTATTTTACACAAACAAAACAAATGCAGCCAAGATTAGAAGGCAAGCAGAAAGATGGAAAACAATCTTTACAGCCAGTATTCCTGATAAAGGCATCATTTTTCAAACATATAGGGAACTGAATCAAATTTATAAGAATACAAGTTGTTCCCCAATTGATAAATGGTTAAAGGATATGAACAGGCAGCTTTCAGATAAAAAAATTAAAGCTATCTATAATCACATGAAAATATGCTATATACCACTATTGATAAGAGAAGGGCAAATCAAATTAAAACAGCTCTGAGATACCACTTCAGACATGACACCATGACAGAAAAGGAAAATGATAAATATTGGATAAGATGTGGGAAAATTAGGACTCTAATGCATTGCTAGTGGAGTTATGTTAAGCCATTCTGGAGAGCAATTTGGAACTATGCCCAAAGGACTATAAAACTATGCACAACTTTTGTTCCAGCAATACCACTACCAGGACTGTATCTCAAAAAGATCATAAAAAGAGGAAAGGGTTTACATGTACAAAAATATTTATAGCAGCTCTTTTGGTGGTGGCAAAAAAATGGAAATTGAGGGGATTCCTATCAATTGAGGAAATAGATGACTGAGTTGTGCTATAATAATGTAATGGAATACTACTGTGTTATAATAAATAATGAGTATGTGGATTTCAGAAAAAAAAACATGGAAAGACTTATATGAACTGATATTGAGTGCAGCGAGCAGAAACAGGAAAGCATTGTACACAGTAACAGCAACATTAAGCGATGAGCAATTTTGATAGATTTAGCTCTTCTTAGTGATACAATGACTCAAGACAATTCCAAAAGACCCATGATGGAAAATGCTATCCGCATCCAGAGAAACAAACTATGGAGTCTTAATGGAGATTTAAGCACTTTACTTTCACTTTTTTGTTTTTTGTTGTTTCTTATTCATGGTTTCTTCCCTTTTTTAAAATTATTTTTTACAACATGACTAATATGGAAATATGTTTATATGATTGTCCATGTATAACCTATACCAGATTGTTTGCTGTCTTGGGGAGGAGAGAGGGAAGGAAGGGAGGGGGAAATTTAGAACTCAAAATCTTACAAAAATGAATGTTGAAAACTATCTTTACATGTAATTGGAAAAAGATAAAATACTATTAAGTGGGGAGAAAAGAAAAACATAAAAGAGGAGAGAAAACAGTATCCTCAAAAAAGAAAGAAAATTATCCAGAAAAAAACTTAATAGGTCAGAGTTGTGAGATAGTAAATCACTTAAACACAGAACGTTAGTGATCTCTAAAGGTCAACAACTTTGAGTTTTAATAATCCATGGATCAAAAAACAAGATGAACAAGGAACTGGACAGTATCTTACTATCACAAGGGCAGAAAGATGTTGTTTTTGGACACTGAGAAAAATATGCAAGAAAATGGACAAGGAGAAAACAATAGATCTCATATAAAAACTAGGACAAAAAAATCCACAGAATCACTATCATTTTGCATGTATATCCAAGACATAACATTTGTTACTCATATAAACATCACTCAGTTTAAAAATTAACTATTGCTTATTCCTGCAATAATCTGTTGCTTTAATAAGCCAATGGAAAAAAATTAGGCCTTTGCTATTTCACAACAAGAACATAATGTTCAGGGTGAATAGGACCAAATTAATGTGCTTCTGTCTTTCTTCTTGCATCCTGGGAGAACTTTATGCTCTTTTTAAAAAGGCCTTTTGCTAGATTTTTTTCTGATTGTGGGCACAATGGACTGTCATAAACACACATTGGATTCTTAAATGTCCTCATTTTGTGGGGAAAGAAGTATGCTCACCACCCCATGTTGACATACGGTTGCTAGGTATCAGTGATGTGCTACTAAGATAGCTCAGTCTCACTGCCCTCAAAAGAGGAAAATGAAAAGCCAGTCAGAGATTTCTTGGGACTGTTTGTCCTTAAGAGGGGGAAGGCTAGAGTTTTTTTTTCTTGCCTTTTGGAGGGCACTTCCCTAAGGTTACATGGCTAGTTTTTTTGTGTGGGTATTAAGTGTCTGAGGTTGGAACCGAACTCAGGTCCTCCTGACTCTGGGGCCGGGGCTTTACTCACTGTGACACCTAACAGCCCCCAAGGCTACAATTTCTTGAAGATGTCTACTTAGAAAAGAGAGATGGAGAGGATCAGAGTTTTAGAGCTGAGGTCATTTAGTCCAACCCCCTCACTTTTACAAATGAGGAAACAAAGTCTCAGAGAGATGAAGTACTTTACCCAGGGTCAAATAGGCAAGAAGTGGCAGAACCAGAATTTGAATGTAGGTCCTTTGATTCCAGAGTCAATGTGCTTCTACTTCTTCAAATGCTGCCTTTCTAAGAAGAGAAGGCTTTATATAGAAAATGTGTATAATGTACTTTTCTCTGATTCTATGACAAGTGATGGCAAATCTATAAGCCTCTCGAGGACTGGTCTTAATCTCTTACTCATTACAAGATGAAAGTAGGTCTTCCCCTGCCACAGAAGTGATCTTACATTCTAAATTCATAGATTATGCAAGCGGCATTGTATTATTACCTTCAGGCTAGGTACATCTCCAGGTGGGGTAAATGGCACTGGACAAGAATTGCCAGCACCCATCTCAACCTGTTCAGCTTCCTGATGATAGCAGGGACAAGCATCAATTACCATAGTTTAGAGAAAATGAAATTAAGTTGATGAACCATTGCCATTCTCAAAATAATATATAAGAAAGAATTTTCCTGATTTTTTAGCATCTTACCCACTGGATGAAATAATTGCTGTAAAGGCAGTACCATCCCTAAGCAGAAATGAAGCATAATGAAGCAGAGGGGAAAAAAAAGTACCAAACTATATATCAAAAGGAATTGAGTCCTCATCCTAATTCTAATTTCTAGCTGTGTGATCTGAATCGAGTCATTTGCTCATTTTGTGCCTCAGTTTTTCTCATATTTAAAATAAGCAAAATACTACTGGCTTCTACAACCCTGTATCTTAAGTTAGCCAGGGCACCAAAGGCCTTTAGGTTCAATTCCATTATTTTACAGATTAGGAAACAGAGGTCTAAAGAAACTAAGTGAAGAGGCAGAGCCAAGATAGTGGAGTAAAGGCAGGAACTTGCCTGAGCTCTCCTCCCAAATCTCTCCAAATACTTTAAAAAATGACTCTAAACAAATTCTGGAATAGCAGAACCCACAAAAAGATGGAGTTAAACAAATTTCCAGGTGAAGATAACTTGGAAAGTCGACAAGAAAGGTCTGTTGCACCAAGGTGAGAGAGGAGTGCAATCTAGTGCAAGTCACACTAGGACAGCCCTGGCCCCAGCAAACCAAGAGTAGACCTTGGGAGTGACTGAATCAGCAGTTGCAGTGCCTGCTTCCATAGTTCTCAGACCACAGATAGTAAGGAGGTCAAACAATGGGTTACAAGGCGATTACAGAGGTCTCTTTCCTAACACTGAGGCAGGACTCTGTTGTTTTACCTATAGTCAGATTCAGGTCCTGGGTGGCAGTCCCAGGGCAATGAGGAGCATTAGCACACCAGAACTTGCAGCAGCAGTGGAGAGGGGACCCTTATTACAGTTCCAGGGCAGAAAAGAATGCTTGTGGTCACTCACAGACCAGAACACAGGCCAGGGGAGTAGTTAACACCTTTCCTTGGATCATACCACCTTGGAAGAACTGAAAACTTACAGGTCATGAGAAGAATCTCTGAAAACAGCCACACAGAACCTGTGAAGAAAGGGACAATGTGCCCTCCACTCTGAAAGCAGAGCCCTACTTTAACAAAGAGTTAAAATCAAGTCATAGGTTGGGAAAATGAAAATTGCAAAAAAAATACTCTAACTACTGAAAGTTATTATGGTGACAAGGGAGATCAAAACACACCCAGAGGAAGATAACAGAGTCAAAGTTCCTAAGTTGTGACATGGTGGATGCTGTGTTTTGATTTGTTGTGAATGTTTTGTGAATGTTGCTCTGATTTGTTATTGAATAAATAGAGAGTTCACTATACTATGTAATCAGAACCTTGAAGCTGTACATAGCAGCAGTCCTCTGGAAAGCTGCTCATGCTTGGCTTTACAGGGACCCAAGATGGGGGGTCTATCACAACTGCTGTCCCTCTTTGCTCTTGGGGTTCTGAAGGTCCCATACATGCTCACAGTAGATCTCCATGTAGCTCAACTCCACTGAGTAGGACAAGTGGGCATTCTGGTTCTCACCCACCCTGGAGAAGAGGTCCTCACAGAACTGAGTCACAAAGCCTTGCTGCCCAGGCTTCTGCTGTCCCATCATGGTATAGGGTTTTCCACCACCTGTCTGCTCATAGGCAAAGATGCAGACATTATAGTCCTCAGAGGCATTAAGCAGCATCTCTTCTCCAATATCTTGATACACTTGAAGCAGAGATGCAAACTGAGGGTCCTCTGCCAAGGTATGGGACCAGTAGGAGTAGTCAAAGGTGAATATTTTGGGGGCATCCTTGTTCTTTTTGGGGTTGATGATGGAGTTGGTATTGCCCTGCATGCTGACCACACACTTGGCATCATGGCTGCTATCTCTGGCATTAAGGAGTCATACCCTCACAGCAACCTTCACCGGGGCACCTTCCATGGCCCTAGACAATCCCACCCCACTCATCTGGTTTCTGAGTCCCAGGCTGGTGGTACTTTGTTGTCTCTGGCTGCCACTGGCCCTTGTAACGGGGGCTCCATCCTATGGTTTGGGCCTGGTTGCTCCTTGGCTTCCCTCCTCCTTGTCTTCTTCATTCCTGGATCTGCTCTCCTCACTGGCCTGCCCGGTTTAGGGTGAGGGGGCTCCTGGGACAATTTCCCCCAGGACCTTTGCACTTGGTCAGAAGAGGAGGCTGAAAAAGACTGCAGAACAGAGAGCGAGGTGGCAGTGTGGCTATGCTCAGCCACGGTAGCTGCAGTGAGCCTACCAGGACTATTATATCCAAATTCCAGAGTTTTCAGGTCAATGAAAAAAATATTGCAAGCAGTCAGAAAGGAACAATTCAAATATTGTGAATCCACAGTCAAGATAACACAAAATTTAGCAGCTTCTACGTTAAAGGATCGGAGGGCTTGGAATATGATATTCCAGAGGGCAAAGGAGCTAGGGTTATGACCAAGAATCACCTACCCAGAAAAACTGAGTATGATACTTCAGGGGAAAAAAAGATAGATATTCAATGAGATAGAGGACTTTCAAGCATTTCTGATGAAAAGACCAGAGCTGAATTGAAAATCTGACTTTCAAATACAAGAGTCAAGAGAAGCATTAAAAAGGTAAACAGAAAAGGGAAATCAGAAGACACTTAATAATTTTAAACTGTCTACATTACTACATGGGAAGATGATATTTATAACTCATAAAACCTTTCTCATTAGGGCAGTTAGAAGGAGTATATATAGACAGAGGACACAGGTGTGAGTTGAATATGAAGGGATATTTAAAAAATAAAATTAAGTGGTTGGAGAGGAATGCACTGGAAGAAAGAGAAAGGGAGAGGTAGAATGGGGTAAATTATCTCACATAAAAGAGGCCAAAAAAAAAGCTTTTCCAGTGGAGGGGAAGAAAGGGGAGGTAAGGGAGAGTGAGTTAACCTGACTCTTATCAGAGTTGGATCAAAGAGGGAATAACATACACACTCGATGGAGTATAAAATCTATCTTACCCTACAGGAAAGTAGGATGGGAAGGGGATAAGAGAAGGGGAGATGATAGAAGGGAGGGCAGATTGGGGAAGGGGGTAGTCAGAAAGCAAAACACTGTTGAGGAGAGACAGGGTGCAAGGAAAGAGAGAATAGAATAAACTGGGAGGATAGGATAGAGGGAAATATAGTTAGCAATAGTAATTGTGAAAAAAATATGAAGCAAGTTTCTCTGATAAAGACCTGATTTCTCAAACATATGGAGAAGTGAACCAAATTTTTAAAAATAAGAGCCATTTTCCAATTGATCAAAAGATGTGATCAGTTTTCAGGTGAAGTTATCAAAGCTATCTATAGGATTATGAAAAATACTTTAACATAGCATTGATTGGAGAAATGCAAATTAAAATGATTCTGAGGTACTATTTCTTGCCTATTAGATTGGGTAATAGGACATAAAGGACAAATGACAAATATTGGAGGGGATGTGGGGAAAATGAAATTTTAATGCACTGTTGGTGGAGTTGTGAACTGATCCAACCATTCTGTAAAGCAATTTGGGACTATGGTCAAAGGGCTATAAAACCATGCATACCCTTTGGCCTAGTGATACCACTAGCAACACCATTACTAGGTCTCTATCCCGAGAGAGATAGAAAACAAAAAGGAATAGGACCTATATGTACAAAAATATTATACCTCTTTTCTGGGGGTAAAGAATTAGAAGTGGAAGGGAAGCCCATCAATTGGGAAATGGCTGAAGAAGTTGTGGTATGTGATTACAATGGACTACTATTACTATAAGAAATGATGAGCAGTATGCTCTCAGAAAAACCTGGAAAGACTGGCATGGGCTGATGCAATGTGAAGTGTAATGTGTACAAAGTAACAGCAATATTTTATTATTATCATCATTTTATTTATTTATTTTATTTTTCAAATGCTTTATTAGCTTCTGATTTACATCACTCATTTCCGCCAGATTTTGAGTTACAAATTTTCTCCCCGTTTTTCCCATACCCACCACCCCAAAATAGCAGTCCCACAGGATATCCCCTCCTACAATCTGTTCTTTCCCATATTTTCTCCCATACCACTTTCGACTTTTCAAGTGGATCTCTATGCCCCAGTGCCTGTATATCTTATTTCCCAAATACATGTACAATAGTATTAATAATAGTACATATTATATATATATATTTGAGTATTTGATTTTAAAACTTTGAATTCCAGATTCATTCCTTTCCTCCCTTGTCACCCACCCTTAATAGGAAGATAAGCAGTTCAGTATAGCTTGTACATGTGTAGCTAATGCAAAACAATAACATAGTAGATATATTGTAAAAGACTGACTATATTTCCCTCCCTCCTATCCCACCTCCCACTTGTTCTATTCTCTACTGTGATCCCATCCCTTTTCAAAAGTGGGTGTTCCAACTTCCCTCCCCCCCAACCTGCTCTCCCTTCCATCATCCCCCTCTCATCTCCTTCCCCTCCTACTCTCCTGGAGGGTGAGATACCCTATTTAGTGTATATTTCATTCCCTCTTCAAGCCAAATTCAATGGGAATAAGGTTGACTCATTCCCTTTTGCCTTCCTATTCTTCCCCTTCATTGTAACCATTTTCCCTTGCCTCTTCTATATAATGTAGCTAACCCCATTCTGTCTCTCCCCATCTCCTCTCATTATATTCTTCTCTCACCTCTTAATTTCACCTTTTAAGTATCATCCCTTCCTGCTAAATTGGTCCTGTGCCCTCTATTTTTGTATACCTATAAACATATATACACACATTCACATATGTATTCATATGCCCATATACCCTCATATATAGACATATATATATATATATTTCTATTCCCTTCAACTACTGAGAAAAGTTTCATAAGTTACAATTATTGTTTTTCCATGTAGGAATGTTAATAGTTCAACTTTGTTAAGTTTCTTATGATTTCTTTTCCCTGTTTACCTTCTCATGCTTCTCTTGCTTCTTGTATCTGAATGTCATATTTTCTATTCAACTCTGGTTTTTTCAGCAAGAATGCTTGAAAGTCCTCTATTCCACTGAATGACCATATTTTCCCCTGAAACATGATACTCAGTTTTGCTGGGTAGGTGACTCTTGGTTTTAATCCCAGCTCTTTTGACCTCTGGAATATCATATTACAAGCCCTTCGATCCCTCAGTGTAGAAGCTGCCAGATCCTGGGTTATCATGATTGTGTTTCCACAATATTCAAATTGTTTTATCCTGGCTGCTTGTAATATTCTCTCCTTAATTTGGGAATTTCAGAACCTAGCTATAATATTCCTAGGAGTTTTCTTTTTGGGATCTTTTTCAGGAGGTGATCGGTGGATTCTTCCAACCTCTATTTTGCCCTCTCGTTCTAAAACATCAGGGCAGTTTTCTTTGAGAACTTCCTGGAGGATGATTTCTAGGTTCTTACTTTGATCATGGCTGTCAGGTAGTCCAATAATTTTAAATTATCTCTCCTGGATATATTTTCCAGGTCAGTGGTTTTTCCCATGAGATATTTCACATTGCCTTCTATTCTTTCATTTGTTTGGATCTGTTTAACAGCATCTTGATTTCTCATAAAGTCATTAGCTTCTACTTGCTCCAATCTAATTCTGAAGCCATGATTCTCCTCAATGAGCTTTTGAGATTCTGTTTCCATCTGGCAAATTTGACTTTTTAAGGCATTCTTCTCCTCATTGCCTTTTTGAGCCTCTTTTGCCATTTGAGTCAGTCTGTTTTTTAAAGTGTTATTTTCCTCAGTCAGGCTGTTGACTCTCATTTCATAATTTTCTTGCATTGTTCTCATTTCTCTTCCCAATTTTTCCTCCACTTCTCTTATCTGCTTCTTAAGGTCCTCTATGGCCTGTAACCAGCTTGTATTTTCCTTTGAAGCTTTTGGTGCAGGAGTTCTTACTCCACTGTCTTCCTCCTGTTTCATGCTTTGCTCCTTCTTGTCCCCAAAATAGGAATGTAAATTTGAAATCTTCTGTCTGCTTTGTTTCCTTTGCCTGCTCATTTTGCCACTCAATTACTTGACTTTTGGGCTTTTTGCCACAGTAGGACTCTGCCACCAGACAGGGGAGCTTTTGTCCCAAATGCTAGGGTTTTCTCAGCTGCCGGAGGTATTAGATGGGTGCCTTTGCTGAAGCCTCCACAGGCTCTGGCAAGCTGGACACACACCCTAGGACCTCTACCCTAGACTGCAATCCAGATCCAAGAAGGTTAAAGCAAGAGCGATTACACCTCAGACTGGTGCTTGGTCCCCCTACACTCTGCAGGCCAGGAGCTGAAGCTGCCACGGTGGTGCTGGCTGGCTGTGCTGGTGTCTCAGTGGTTTCTCGCCCCGGGGGTTAAAGCCATGCACTCCCACTTACTGGTCCCAAAGTCCAGACTGCACTGACCTCTCACTTTGTCCTTCACATCTATGTGTTGATAAATCTGGAAACGGCCACAGCTGCTGCTGATCTGTAGTCCCTCCAGCTGGTGGCTGGTCAGGCCCGCCCTGGGGCTAGAGCCTTGGCTTGGGGCTGGGCTCAGCTCCCAGAGCACTGTGCTGGCCAATTCCTGCCGGCCTGCCAGGCTGTCCTCAGTGGGATGTTACCTTCTCTGTGTCATTTTGTGGGTTCTGCAGCTCCAAAGTTTGTTTAGAGTCCCCTTTTTACATGGATGGGGGAAGGGAGAAGCTGGAACAGCTGGGAGGTCCTGCTTCTACTCCGCCATCTAACAGCAATATTTTAAGATGATCAGCTGTGAGTGACTTAGCTATTCTCAGCAATACAGCAATCAAAGACAACTCTGAAGGACTTATGAAGAAAAATGCTGTCCATTCCCAGAGAAAGAACTGATGGTGTCTAAATTTGAAGGATGGAGGGAAAGCACACTTTTTCACTTTCTTAATTTTTCTAGAGTTTTTTTCCTTGCCCCTTTTCTTTCATAACATGACTATTATGTATATGTTTTGCATGGCTGCCCATGTATCACCTATACTGAATTGGTTGCCTTCTCCCTGAAGTGGGTGGGGATGGAGGAAGAGAGAAAATTTGAAACTCAATATTTTTAAAAAAAATGTTAAAAATTGTTTTTAATGTTTAACTGGGTAAAATAAAATACTAAAGTTAAAAAAAAAAGGAATTAAGTGACTTACTCAAGGCTATACACATGTGTGGGAGATTTGACTTCTTGGCTAGGACTTCTATTACATACCTGCCTAATCTATCCCTTAAAACTGCTATGAATATCAAAGGGACCTCTCAAAGGTAGTGGTCACAGTTATCATAAAACCTTTGATAAACTGACTGATCCAAAGGCCTATCACAGAACACAAGGGTTATATGGGTTACATGGCTTACCCAGGGTCACACAACTAGTAAGTATCTGAGGCCAGATTTGAACTCATGAAGATAAGTCTTCCTGACTTCAGGCCTACTTCTCTATCCACTAACTAGTGGTTCCAAAGAATTTGCCATGCCTCTCTTGGTCTTCTAAAACACTGACAGTTTCTAAGCAACATGCTAAGGCAGGGGGGAATTCTGAGGAAAGTGACCCTAGGCAACAGAGAAGTGAGTCAACTGTGGAGGGAGAATCCAGCTTCTCAGAGGGTCTCTCCTGTGCCTTCTCATTTGTTCCTCTGCCAGAAGGCAATAGGAGAAGATTTGTCTCTTATCCACCCACCCCCATAATCATGGTGTCCTGAAGTGGAACTGCCTGCCCCAAAGGAGAAACTGTACCTATCAGGGAGCAAATGAGCCGAAAGTGAAGACAGGAGATATCATTTGGGGAGTATGATCCCTGACATTAGAGAAAAGAAACAGAGTTTTGAAAGAGAATTAGCCCGGACAGTCAGAATTAGACTTCAGAAAGAAGCAAGCCTAGGGAGTCTAGTTGAGAGAAAGGTACAGCCAAAATGCAACACCCAGGAGGGAATGGCTTAAGAACTGCCAAGTCCTCAAGGCTATGCAGCACAGTGCAGTGCTGGAGGATTGCCTCATCTTAGCCATGTGTTCCTGATATATGAACCTTGCTCCTAGCGTACTATTTATACTGACAATATGCCATTTGGTGACAACACACCTCAAGCTGAAAGGGGAAATGTTTTACCACTATTCTCCTTACACTGCCATCTCAGTGTCTGCTTTGAGCACATTGTGTCTCCTAACTCACTATTAAAGATAATTGTACCCATGGAGGTTTGTAATCTATACTTTTATGAGTGTGAGACCAGAGTACTTAAAACCTGGGGATCGTTGCTCCTCTAGAGATCTAGTCTGCAATTATAAAGTTGGTAGGGATAGTCCTGGGGAGAATATTATTACATTAATGATCAATTCAATTCAGGAAAATAAATGAATGTTATTTCTATAACATCTCAAGAAATTGTCTCTTTCTATTACACAGTTATCACCCTGTGTCTCCTATTGCATCCTGGGCCATCTCCAGTCATCCTGATCAATCTGGCCACTGGACATTGATGGCTCTGGAGGAGAAAGTGAGGCTGGTGTCCTTGCTCAGCCCTCCCTCCCTCAAATCAAAGTCAACTGCAAGTCATGTCATCATTTCTCTGATGATTTCAAGAATGAAGGACAAAAACAACACAAGAAATCACCCCTATGTATTGTCCTTCTCACTCCGTACACTGATGACTGCAGTAGCTTCGTAGTGATCTCTCTGTGTCCAGTCTCTCCCCTCTTTAATTTGTTCTCCACATAACTCCACTGATTGTGAACTCCTTGAGGGCAGGGACTGCCATTTGCCTTTCTTTGTGTCCCCAGAGTTCAGTACAGTGTCTGGCCTATAGTTAGGCCTTCAATAAATATCTATTAATTGACTGACAGCTGCTAAATTGGTATTCCTACAGCACAGGTCTGACCACATCACAATTCTGCTTAGGGATCTTCTAAAATCAAATATCAACTCCTTAATTTGTCACTGATCTTTACAACTTGACCCCGATATCCCTTTTTTGATGCAGAATATAGTTCAGTCAAACTTACCTCATTATTCCTCACTCATGACACTCCCATACCCTTGTCCTGACTATGTTATCTATGTTATGTGCCTGGAATGGACACCCTCCTCACCTCTCTCCCAAAATCTAGTTTCCTTTTGGGTTAGGCTTCTTCTGGTGCCCTCTATTTACTAATGTTTTCCCCCAAAAGGCATTCATTATCAGTCCTCTGAAGTTATGAGGAGTCACTATTGGGAAGAGTTTGAAGTCTTTCAAAGTTTTTTTTCTTAAAAATTTTGAGGTTATTGTGGGAATTAGTCTCCAATTCCTGCTCACTTTACAATGCATCTGTTTCATATAAGTCCTCCCATTTTTTCTCTGGATCCATTAATCCATCATTTCTTGTAATACAATTTATATAATTATAAAATTCATTAATTATATTTCATTATATTCATATATCACATCAGAGTAAATAGCCCAGCAGAAACTACAATGTAGCTAAATCTGGATACCTTAAATTTGAAAACAGAAAAACTGGAATAATTTGTAGGAATTGAATATTTTCTTCAAAGAGTCTTCTCACTGGAAATGGAAATTTCCAGTGTTCCCCCCTGCAGTGATAGGTTCATTTATATCTGTAAGATATGGCATCCTTGAGGCTCAGTCTTTGAATTAGGCAACCACATCGATTGAAGAGCTTGCACCCTGGGTAGTTTCATTCATGTCACTCATGCCACATTGGGAAGGTGACATCTATGCTGGAGGAAGGCAGATATTTGCACAATAGTTCTGCCAAGGGGAACATCAAAGTTGAGCAGTGAGAATGGTCAAGGAGGAGGCTGCTTTTCCACTGTACAAATAAAGAACTTTTAAGACAGATAAAAGGCCAAAATTGTTGGGGGATGGCCTGAGTTACTAAGAGATTTCATTGACAGTTTGATGGTGGAAAGGAAGACCTTGAACTGTATTTGGAATAATGACATATGTTTGAATGGAATAAAAGTGAAAACTTCTCAGGTAACATTCCAGAAATCTGAACAGAACTGTAATAAAATACCAAAGACTTAATAACCTGGGATGGGAATCTAGGAAACTTGCCTTACTTCCCTGGTCATAAGCTGAAGTATTTGCTAAGCTTAGCTAAGCATAGGAGGGAAAAGATAAGACCCTGCAAATCTAACCACAGGCCCAAATGTTCCATACCTGTTTCCACTGACCACCATCTGACCTGTATAAATATAAAATTGGAACTCCTATTGTGGAACTCCAGACAGGTCACCATGTCCTAAAATTTCCATGATTCATAAAATATAGTCTGCTTTCATATCTAAGTTGATACTGATGATATATTTGTCTGTTTTCATGTCTGCTAGACATGTACCTTCTGCTTTTTGATATTACTGACATTTCATCTGCAAATGCCAGCAGATTTTGCAGTTAAGATTGTATACCTCAGTTCCTGGTTAATAGGAAAAGGACAGGACAAAGTGGGGGAAAAGGAGTGGTCTTTTGGGTATAAAACCAAGTTTTGTATTTTGTATTTTGCCTCTCCTGCTAGACTGCCTCTAGTAGCAAGACCACCCTTCTTGCAAGAAGAAATAATTAAATAAATCCTTCCTGTCTCTACTTGGAGATATCTCTGCTCATTTTATTTTGGGCAAGGGTCGTTGTTTATTTATTTATTTTTTGCTTTTTAGAGGGCAATTTTGGGTTAAGTGAATTGCCCAAGGTCACATGGCTAGTGTTTGTGTTGTGTCTGAGGCCAGATTTGAACTCAGATCCTCCTGACTCCAGGGCTGGTGCTCTATTCACTACAGCACCACCTAGCCACCCCTACAACCTACTTTCACTGATGTTCATATCAGTAGTTTTTCTCTGGGATCATAATATCACAGATATTAAGCTTAGAAAGAATTTAAATGTTATTTCTCCAAACCTCCCTTTCTATAGATCAGGAAATTCAGTCCTATGGAGAGAAAGTCACTTGCACAAGATCACACAGGTAGTAATTAAGAAAAGTGGGATTTGAACCCAGGTTCCCTGACTCCAAATGTATGCGAAATTTCATGATACTACCCTTCCTTCCCCATCTCTAGCAATATATAACACCTACTATGTGTTCATCTTTTGTTTTCAAACAGGACCAAGGACATCATGATGTGATCTTGTCATCTTGACTTGGTGTGAACTGGATTTAAGTGAGGCAGAGTTACACAAAATCATCAGCCTCTCTCTCTCTTTCTCAGTAATCAAAGCCCAGTGACAGAACAAAAGGTGACTGGCAACAGCCTGGGATGCAGTGAATAACCTTGGCATCTTTGATGTCTGACCAAGCTCTAAATGCTCCATGGCGCTGTTCTTGTTCACCCATCCCACTGGGAAATCCCTGGGGTAGACACCCCACTAATTCATCAATAGGTTTGAGGCTTGTCAGTTGCCATCAACCTGGTTTAGCCCATCTGCCAAGATGGTTTACTTTTGTGTTGCCACTGTGCATGCTATACACTCCTAGTCACAGGTGAGAATTGGGTGACAGGTGGGCACCAAAGTGGGATGAGTAGCCCCGAGAAGGGCTCAACACCTCTCATGCCAGAGGTGCTAGTCCTATGTTAAAATGTAAAGCTAATGTAAAATTAATTAAAATTTAACGTAAAAAATGTAAACCTTGCATTTTATATAACATACCCTCATTTGAAACTTTGAGGAAAAAGCTGCAACTGAGAGCTAGCATATATATGTGCTTTATAGTTAGGAAAAACACTTTCACAATCATCTTATTGGATCCTCAAGACACTGTATGGGGTGATAGGTAATGCAAGTACCTACCCCCATTTTACAGAGGAGAAAACCGAGGTTCAGAGTATACGTGATTTGCCTGGGGTCACATGGTTAGGAAATGACACACTCAGGCATCTAAGCCAAGTGTTCTGATTCCAAGTATGCTCTGGACAGACAACAAAACTGAAGAACAGAGAATAAATAACTTCTCTGAAATAACATACCCAGCAAGTGGCCAAGACAGGACTCAAAACCTAAGCCATCACCTCCCCATTCAGGCTCTAAGGAACTTTAGTCCTTACCACAAGTTGCTTGATAAAAATATTTTACTATGAATGAACTGTTCTCTGTTATTTACATATATAGAGAGACATATATTCTAGAAATGAGTCAATATGTTTGTATATGTATGTCTACACACATACACACAGATGTATATATGTACATGTACATATGTATGTGGCCGTGAGGGGGCGCCATAGCTCACAGAGCACCAGGCCTGAAAACAGGGAGATTCATCTTCCTTAATTCAAATCCAGCCTCAGACACTTTATAGCTGTCACTTAACTCTATTTGCCTCAGTTTGTTCATATGAAAAATGAGTTGGAGAAGGAAATGGCAATCCATTCCAATATCTTCGCCAAGAAAACCCTAGAAGGGGTCACAGAGAGATGTGACTGAGAAATGACTGAACAACGACAATATGTTCATATGTGTGTGCAGAGTCAATGAGGCTAAAAGGCTATGTGGCATCCTGGATTCACTGTCACCCACATATCCAGTCATTTGGCACTTGCTGTTATTTCTACCTTTATAACAATTTTGTTCTCTCTTCTGACACTGCAACTATCCTGGTTCAGTAGCTTATCACATCATGCCTGTACTCTTGCAATAGTCTCCTGATTTGTCTCCTTGCCTGAAATATCTCCCCACTCTAGTCTATCCTCCAATAAGCTGACAAATTGATCTCCTGTAATGGTAATTTGAAGATGCCTTTTAGTATTGGCAAGTAAGCAGGTACTTAGCATTTAGTAACTAATCAAACCTCTGTGAAAGAAACAGAAGGTATGAACTGCTGTTCTTGATGTAACAGGAAGGGGTTGGCTGAAACAGGAAGTAGCTAATGCTGTGTATATAAGAAAAGCCCCAGAGAGGCACAGTGAGAATTTCTTGCAAACAGCATCTGGTGGCAGAGCAGCTACAGAAGAATGGAGAACTAAGCCAGAATTTCCTCAGAACTTGTGGTGGTGGAGCTTCTTCTGAACAGGATCCCAGGAGCCCAGAGCCAAGAGTCCAGGAGCCAGGAGCCCAGGTGACTGAAGCATGACTGGGATGCTGAGACATTGTTTGTTTGCAGCTTGGTTGAGCCTTGAATTCCCTAGAGCAGAAATGGTGAAGGATCTGACATGGACCAGACCCTGTGAACTCCAGTGTGGAGCAGGACCTGCCCAGAGAGCTGGTCAAGGAACTGGGAGCTGTCTGCCATTGAACCCAGGTGACAGTCTTTTGAATCTAGATAGAATCTGGGACCATGGAAGGGGATCCAGGGAATCTGAGAACAGGCCCCAAGCCAAGATGAAAAGACCTCTCCCTGGGTACTGAGTAATTGTGGAATTATAGTTTACTAGGGCCTAGGGGTAGAGGGTTTATGTATGATACTTAGTAATTGATTGCTGAATAAGTGACTGATTAAGTTAATCAAGACTTTGCCCCAAGAGTGGAAGACTTTGACTATTGTACTTTGAGATGATTGTTTTTTGTGCTAAATATTGTGACCACTTTGGTGAAAACTATGTGGCCATTTTAATGATAAGCTGTTGTTAATACTATATTGTGATTTTGTGTGATAAGTTGTAATATTGTGAATGCTGTACCTTGATTTTCTGTGAATGTTTTGCTTTGATTTGTTATCAATAAATAGAGTGTTCACAATACTGTGTAATCAGAATCTTAAAAGCTGTTCACAGTAGCATTTTTCTGGAAAGCTGCTCGTGCATGGCATTACAACTTCCTAAAATTCAGTTCTGACCGGCTCACTCCTACAGTCAATAAAGTTCAACATTCCCCTATTACCTCCAGGATCAAATATAAAATCCTCTGTTTGTTTTTTAAAGATCTGGCCCCTTCTTCCCTTTCAAGTATCTTGTATTTTACACTCTTCCGTGTATTCTGTGATCTGATACTTCATAAATTCTGGTTGACTACAAATAACAGACAGATAGATAGATAGATAGATAGATAGATAGATAGATAGATAGATAGATAGATAGATAGATAGATGGACAGGGGAAGCTAGGTGGCACAGTGAATAGAGCACCAGCCCTGGAGTCAGGAGGACCTGAGTTCAAATCCAGCCTCAGACAGCACAAAACCTAGCCATGTGACCTTGGGTAAGTTACTTAACTCCAGTTGCCCTACCTTTCCCCTTCCAAAAAGCAAAAAAATAAGAGAGAGAGAGAGAGAGAGAGAGAGAGAGAGAGAGA
>NW_027187282.1:996362-1019799 GCF_028583685.1 Petaurus breviceps papuanus | reverse complement strand
GAGAGAGAGAGAGAGAGAGAGAGAGAGAGAGAGATGTGCCTCTTTGACCAGTTGGCCTATTCTGTTTTTTTTTAAGGCATTATTTTCTTCCATATTTTGTGTGACTCCTTTACCAAACTTTTAGCTATTTTTTTTCATAATTTCTTGCACCACACCAATTCTGACCCTCATCACTTCTTAATTGGACTATTGCAAGGGACTTCTAATTGTATTCTCTGCTTCAAGTCTCTTTCCATACCAATCCATCCTCCACACAATTGCCAAAGTGGCACACACACACACATCACATCACATCATATCTCATATGGGCAGCTAGGTGGTACAGTGTTTAGAATCAGGGTGCCAGGTTTAGAATCAGGAAGACTTGATTTCAAATCTGACCTCAGACACATACTAGCTGTGTGACCCTAGGAAAGTCACTTAACCCTGTTTGCCTCAATTTCCTCATCTGTAAAATGAGTTAGAGAGGGAAATGACAACCCACTCTAGTATCATTGGCAAGAAAACCCTAAATGTAGTCACAAAGATTCAGATATAACTCAAATAACTGAACAAAACATTTGTAAATATATTGTTTCTCCTTATAAATATAAAGGCCACCTGGATAGAAACTTTCATTTTTGTCTTTGTAGCCCCATCCCCAATCACAAAATACACATATGCACATATAAAATAATTACAAGATCATTTTAGTGAAGCCTCATCAGTGAAGTCCTCTTAGAGGAAGTACCTGGGATAGTTTTGAAGAAGAATGGGAGTTCTAAGAGAAGGAGCTAAGTAGGTGGTTCATTCTAGGTATAGGGTGGCAGAAGTTATGAAAGGTTATAAAGAAAGGAGATGCAATGTCTTGCATGAGGAAGTTCAAGGAAGCCAGTTTGACTGGACTATCAAGTAAGTGCAGAGAAGTAACAACAAAAGAAAAATCTCTTTGTCAAGATAGAGAAACATATGCTAAGAGAGAGAACTGGTCAAACCATGAAAGTCAACAGACAGGAGGTTTAGAAGTGAGTTGGCATAAGGCTAACAGGCCAAATAGAAGGCTCAAGATTCCTGGCTCAGTCAGTTAAATTTCCCTTTTCACAACAATTCTTCTAGGGAGTCAAGGGGGAAGGATACTTCCTCAAACACCACCACCCCTTTCCTCAAGATTCTACAGAACATCTGGCATTCTACCAGTGGGAAAAATAAATGATCTTTACCTCCATTATGTCTTGTGGCCAAAACAATGGACCCAATGCACATTTTTGTACTTACTTGGAAGCCAAAGAGTACACTTCAGAGGAAGCTGGGGTTGGGGGGCATTTTTTGCCACCAAATCCTACCACTCCCTTTGTGGACTGTCATTTCCATCCAAAATCATGGGAAAGTACCTATTTATATTTGTCTATTTGTATTATTGTACTGTGCAGGGATTGGTGTTACTAAAATTACATCTGCTTGGTGTAAACCCAGGGAAGGATGCTCTCCCCAGCTTCAGTGAAAGGATATCTCTTTGTAAGATAACCTTCCCTACATTCCCTACACACCAACCTTCTGCTTTTAAGTGAGTGAAGGGAGGAAAGAAGAGATAGAAGAGAGTTAGGTAGAAGTGGGGATGAGGTACCTTTCACAGTATTCCCACATAACTCTACAATACTACAGTTTCTACTAAAAACATTGAACATTAGGTTTTAAATCAAAGGACATGGATATGGGTTTGGATACATAATATCAACAGGATTAGTGGAGGTATGGACAGGGTAAATAATTTTCTCTCTAATTTACACATATGATTACAATCTGGAAACCTTAATGGAGTTGAGATATTAATACAAGAGAGCTCGGACTAAAACGTCTATCCCATGGGTAGCATTACCAGACTATCACTATCATTGTAGCTACACTATTGGTCCTCTTACTGGCTTTACTTGGAAGACTTGACTTCACAGAAAAAGCCCAGTCAGGCTCTCATCCCCCATTGGGACTATTGCAATTATGTTGGTTGGCTTCTCTGCCTCAAGTCTCTCCCCAGTACAGACTATCCTATACTCAGCTGCCAAAATGGTTTTCCTAAAACACATCTCTTACCATGTCACCTTTCTCCTTAATAAACTTCATTGGCTCCTTATTACTTTTAGGATTCCTGCTGGATGCAGTGACATTGATATCCTTCATTGCCAGTCTCCCAGTTCAGGGCCTTTTCATTGGCTATCTCTTATCCTTGGAATACTTTCCTTCCTCACTTTTGACTCTTGGTTTTCTGGCTTCTTTCAATATTTTGTGTACGATGGTTTTCTAAACACTCCCCAAGCCTCTCTCCAATGCCTTCGCTGTGAGAATATCTACATTTATATTGTACATGTCTTGCATATAGGTAGTTGTTTGTATGTTGTCTCCCCATTGGAATGTGAGCTGACAGCAGGGACTATGTATTTTCCTTTCTTTGGAGCACTAAGATTTAGCCTAGTGCCTGGCAAATACTAAGCATTTAATAGATGTTTATTGATTTACTGACTGACTGAAAGAGTTAACATCTTAACAAAATCATGGAGAAAGCCTACACTTTCCCTAATTTTCAAAATAAGAGCAAAAAGTTGTATAATGTCTTAGTATTGACCAATTTAGACCTTTGGCAATAAGACACAAGGTTGGGTGGGCAATATGTTCAAACCACAGTTAAAACTAGGTGGCAGTAAGTGAGTAAACAGCACAGATTCTGACCTCCAAGGAGTAGTGTCTACTCTTTGGGAACATTAACAGTATGATTTATAAACATTTTTATCATTTTAATAAATTTATTATCCTCCCCAACTGCCAAAACCACAGTCTGTTTAATTGCTTTTTTAACAAAATTATTTCATTTTTAATTTATGAAATAAAACAAACTTTTTCATAACAGAATAAAAAAGATGACTGCCCATGAAACTGCTTATCAATTATGTACAACTTGCTGTTCCTTTTAAATAGTATCATGTAAATTTTAAAGGTATCATGTAAATTTCTTTCTTTGCTTTTATTTCTTCCCTCCCCCCACCCTAGAGATGACTACCATTAAAGAAAAATATGTATGTGTGTATGTATGCATGCATGTGTATGTATATATGTAAAATCATTCTATACATACTTCTATTTATCAGTTCTTCCTCTGGATACAAATAACATCTTACTTCATAGGTCCTTTGAATTTGGGTATTTGTAAATTAAAATTTGTATATTTGGGTATTTGTAATAATCAAAATGTCTTAGTTTAATTGCTTTTAAAGCCCTTTCCAGTCCACAATGTCTAAGGGTTTCATATATCATCCATAGGAGGGTTATGTGCTTTCAGTGCCCTAAATGAACAAGTAATAAAACGCTCAAATAAGACAGAATAATAAAACCTAAATTAAGCAAAGCAATCCGTACTAACTACTGCAAGCATAGCAACCCAGACGACGCATAGCAACCCAAAAAGACGCATACCAATCCAGACGACGTATAGCAACCCAAGAAGACACATAGCAACTCAGATGACGCATAGCAACCCAGGGAGACGCATAGAAACCCAGACGATGCATAGCAATCCAGAGGACGCATAGCAACCCAAAAAGACGCATAGCAACCCAGAGGACGCACAGCAGCCCAAGAAGACGCATAGCAACTCAGATGACGCATAGCAACCCAAGAAGAAGCATAGCAACCCAAGAGGATGCATAGCAACCCAAGAAGATGCTTAGCAACAGAAATAAATGTCTTACTCAGAGTCTGAAAACTTCGTCATGCTTAGAATCCACATTAACACTTAAAGGAATGAGCTGCAAATGCTTACCCTTTTCCATGAGAGAGCTTAATTAACTAACATCATGAAGGAGTGTCACTGTCACTGGCTAGACTATATGATTTCCTGGGAACTACTTTTCCTTCATAATACAGAATAGTCTTTAAATTAAAACACACACACCTTTTGAAATTGCACCCTATATTGTTGCCTATTTTGTAATGTTTTTATTATTTGTCATAATAATGATTAATATAATTATGGTTTGTTATCATTGTCATTCTAATGAGACAAAGTAGTAGAAAATATTCTATCCATAGATCATTTCACTTTTTCATTATAATTGTTTTTAAAAAGATGGGGGGAAGGTAAAATTCTGGGTGTGACAGAGGGTTCTTCATGCTGGAAATCAGGAGACTTGGATTCTAGTGCTGGTTCTGTAATTAATTAGTTTTACAACCTTGGGTGAATAACAATAGCTTCCTGGGCAACGGTTTCCTCACCTGAAAAACTAGGGAATTAGGCAAAATGATCTTTAAGGTACATAACTAATCCTAATTCCTTCATTTCTAAAACTGCGAATCATTTTTTTTTCATCTAATTACATCAGGTATAGAAAATCCCCTAGGTTACAATGTCTACAGCTACTATATATAGAGCATGATAATTCCTGGGCTTCAGTTTCCCTCAAAGCAGTTCAGGTGTCACATTGATTAATTTTGGGGGAGAGGCTACTTATCTATTAATCAAATATTTTTATTTACTTTTAAAATTATTTTATATTCAAACACCAAAACACAAATACAGAATAGAGAAAAGAAACAAAAACAGTATCCTAAAATTAAATATTGAAACTTAAATACAAAGTAAGAAAGAAAAAAATGTCATGTGCATAGCGGAAATTAAGAGTGGATTCAAAATATGTAACAATAAAATTTCATTTCAGGAAAGCCTGTATGATAAATACTATATGTTGTGTTGAGAGCTGTACATCTTTTCTTTGCTTCCTTGTATGTTTTCTTTTGCTCTCCGATGTCCACTTTTTTACTTTATTCTTTTCCCCCTCCCCCTTCCCCCAGAAGGCTACAATTAAGTGCAGATATAGTTATATACATACATATATAGTTATATACTTTCCCAAATTCCACTCCTGATCTTTGTTTTTATGTCTGTGCATATCTCTTGTTTCCTATCCCTCCTGCCTCCTCTATTTTACTTCTAGCCATTACTTTGCCCTCCTATTACTTGCCTACCCTGCTCCAAGGATCCCTCCCCTCCCTCCCATGCCCATGAATCTAAACACCCTTCAATAGCCCCCTATAACCTATTCCCTCACTCCCTCTTCTAGAGATTCCTCCCTTATCCTCCCATTCCCATTGATCTAAACACCATTCTATACCCCCTTTTACCTGTTCTCTCCCCCTAAATATCCCTCCCGTGTCCTCTTCCCCTCCCTATGCCTTCTGAATTTAGAAGACTTTTATACTCTTGTAACTATATATGTATTATTCATTCTTAAACCCATTCCCAATGAAAGTAGGGTACCAGAACTTCCATCCCTCCCCCCATCTAATTCTTCTGTATTGATTCTTCCTCTTGCACCTCATATGTATAAAATAATTACGTTTTTAAGCTGTTCCTAAATGACTTTTTAAATTCATATCATACTCAGGTTTACCTCAATTTTAAAAATAAACTACCCAATTATTAATAAGAATCTTAGACATATGTTTTGCATTTTACATATATAAAAAGTAAGTGGTCTGTCCATATTTAATCCCTTGTAATCAGTCTTTGGTATGTGCCTTATTTTTCTCTTGGCTCTTGTGCTTCAAATCTTGTATTAAGTTCAGTTTTTTTTTTTTTAACAAAGTCTTGAAAGCCTGACATCTGATTAAATATCCACTTTTTTCCACTCAGGATTATGCTTAATTTTGCTCAGTATGATATTTTTGGCTGGAGCCCAAGTTCTTTTGTTCCTTGATACATAGTGTTCCAAGACCTGTAGTTCTTTAGTATCTCTGCTGGTGGTCTTATGTAATTCTTATTGTGGCACTGTCATATTTAAATTGTTTTCTTCTTGTTGCTTTTAATATTTTATCCTTAAGCGGAGGGTTTGGGGATTTGAGTATAGTATTATTTTGAGTTTTTCCTCATAGTATCTCTTTTAAGTGGTGGACGATGGATTTTTTCCATTTTTGCTTTCCCCCTCTTGTTCTAATACTTCAGGACAATTTTATTTAATTATTTCTTGTATTATTGTATCAAGATTCTTTTATTTTATCATAACTTTCAGGTAGTTAGAAAATTTTTGTTTTCTCTTCTTGATCTATTGTCCAGATATGTTGTTTTTCATATAAAATATTTCCCTTTCTTCTCTACTTTTTCATATTTTGTTTAATTATTTCTTGATCATTTATAATTTTGCTGGCTTTGCCACACCCAATTCTAATGTTCAAGGTGTCATTTTCTTTCTTAAGATTCTGGATTTCCTTTTCTAATTGGTTGACATTCCTTTCACAAACTTCTTGTTTTTCTTGGATTATTATTATTTTTTTAGTTTTTCCTCCATTTCTGTCATTTGATTTTTAAAACCCCTTTAAAAATATCTTCTATGAATTCTTTTTTGGGCAGGTGACCATTTGACATTTCTCTTTGGGAGTTTCTTTACCTTAATATCCTTCTCTAAAGATGAACCCCAGCCTTCTCTATTCCCATAATAGCTTTCTATGGTTGGATCATTTCTCCTTTGTGCATTTTTTTTATAGTAATAGCTTAATGTTTGTAATCATCTCTAGCCCTGGGGTATGGGGGATGGTGCCTCTTGCCCCAGATCTTCAGTTCTCCCCTCTAGCCTGGAACCAAAGCCAAACCTCCACTCTCCTGTAAGTACCCACAGCCAGGGGCTTTCTTCCCCACTGCTTCTGCACTCACTGGATATGTGCTCTTTCCTTCTTGCCCCCACCCAGCACAACTGGGTCTGGAGTTCCTTGTCAGCAGAGCATGTTCCCAGGCTCAGACACCCAACTTCCCTCACTATCCCTGGGGAAAAGTTCCTGTGGCTGGGGCAGAGGCAGCCTGTCTATTTGTTAAAGTGGACCCTAGCCTGGAGGTGTTTACTCTTTTTAGGTGTCAAACCTCATCCTGGGTGTTTTCTTCTGATCTTTCCAAATTGTCCCAAGAAAGACCCTGTTGTGCCCGTATTCTTATTTATTTTTACCCAAACTTTGTTCACCCTAAGGTGCTATTTTATCTCTTTTGTGGGGGAAAATCTTAAGAGCTTGGCATTTTCTGACCTAATCCACCATCTTCCCAGAATCCACTCTTAATCGAATATTTTTATCTTATATGAGTCAATTGTAGCCATTTTCCTATTATGCAGATCCTTGTTTTCTATTTCTCTTTGATATCTCCATCCATTCTTATGGTTTCAACTTCTCTCTTTGATGATGATGATGATGATGATGATGACTCCCAAATTCTCTGCCTCCAGTCTGAAGTTTTTCACTGAGTGTCATTTCCATAGCAAAATCTACTGGACATGTCCACAGAGACATCTTCTTAGCACACTGAATTCCACAATCAATTACTGAAATCAAGTTCTTTCCTACCTTCAAATCCTTGCCTTCCATCCAAATCACTGGAAATATAGGAGTTATTTTTGACTAATCCCTTTTCTGCATGCCCCCAAATTAATCACTAACCAGATACTAGTTCCCAAAGTGTCTTTCATATCTGAATCTTTCCTACACAATCCTTCTTTTTAATCAAATTTATCCACAGCTTATGTTCAAATAATTGCAAATAGCCTCCTGACATTCCCAACTTTAGGCACTGCTTTTGCCAATCCATTCTATATTACACTGCCAAACAAGTCTTTCCTAAACACCACATATTTAATTCAGATGCTTTCTCACACTGACTCACAGATAGTAGGACATAGTCATTCCCACCTCTGAAGCTTTTTTCATATTATTACCCTCATCTAGAATGTTCTATCTCTTTGCTTCTGCCAGAGTTGGAGTAAGGAAGACCTGAGTTTCAATCCTGTCTCAGACATTTAGTAGATACTTACAGACCCTAGGCAAATCATTTAACCTGTTTGCTTCAGTTTCCTCATCTGTAAAATGAGGATAATAACAGCATATACCTCCCAGACTTGTTGTGAGGATCAAATGAGATAGTAATTGTAAAGTGTTTACTCTAGTACCTGGTACATGATAAGCATTATCAAATGTTAGCTATTTTAAAAATCTAAAACCAACTCATTCTTTATGGGCCATATCAAACCCTACTTCTGTCATTAAATCTTCTTTTACTAATTCAGTTTTTGATGACCTCTCTCTCCTCTGAATTCATGAAATTTAGCAAGTTGATATGTAATGTCTTGTATTAGATGCTTTTTGAAATATAACGCAGTGTACTTAAAAGATCACTGACCTTGGAGTCAGTAGACATCTGTGGGTTTAAATCCTACCTTCAATGCTTCCTAGATCTGTGGCCATGAGCAAGTTACTTTTGTGACTTACTAAATGCCAGTTTTCCCATACATAAAATGGGAATAATAATATATTTGGTACTTACACCACAAGATTTACCACATAGAGTTTTTATCAGGAGTCAATGAGGTAACATGAAAACAGTTTTGCAAAACTGAAAGTTCTAAACAAAAATAAAATAATAGCTAGCATTTACTTGTATTA
Source organism: Petaurus breviceps papuanus (assembly GCF_028583685.1). Lineage (NCBI taxonomy): Eukaryota > Metazoa > Chordata > Mammalia > Diprotodontia > Petauridae > Petaurus > Petaurus breviceps. The sequence goes on along the minus strand of NW_027187282.1, from coordinate 1,011,360 downwards.
TATTTATTTGTTTCATTAAGAATTTCAATTTTTAATTTTAATTTCTTTAACATTTATCTTTTAAAATTTTGAGCTCCAAATTCCCTCCTGTCCCCCTACCCATTGAGAAAGTAAGCAATATATTATCAAGTACACATGTGAATTCATAGAAAACATTAGCCCTGTTCTAAAACAAATAACACACACACACACACAAGAAAAATAAAGGACACAAAAAGATCAATCTGCACTCAGAGTTCATCAGTTCTCTCTCTGAAAATGGATAGAATTTTTTTCATCATGGGTCCTTTGGGAATTGTCTTGGATCATTGTCTTGTTTGGAGGAAATAGGTCTTTCACTGTTGATTATTGTCAAAATACTGTTATTACCATGTATAGTATTCTCCTGGTTCTGATCACTGTATTTTACATCAGTTCATATAAATCTCAAGTTTTTCTGAAACCATCCTGCTTGTCATTTCTTATAGCACAACAGTATTCCATCACAATCACATATCACAACTTGTTCAGTCACTTCCCAATTGATTGATATCCCTTCAACTTCCAATTCTTTGCCACCGCAAAGAGAGCTGAATAGCTAGTACTTATATAGCACTTTAATGTTTGCAAAGCATTTTATTAATACTACTCTCTTCATTTTACAGATGAGGAGACTGAGGTAGGTAGTAATTAAGTGATTTGCCCAGGGCCACAGAGCTAGTAAGTGTCTGAGGCTGGTCTTCTTTGAACTCAGTTCTTCCTGATTCTGTTTCTATATAAATAGAAGCTATTTCTGTTTTATGTAATCATAGGAATAAAGGTAAGTAGGTGCTTATGTAGTCCTTGCCATCTCATAGACAAGTAGATTGTAAGGTCTTTAAGGGCAGGAGATATCTAATACTTATCTCTGTACTCACAGTATCTAGCACAATGGTAACTGTGCAGTCTGTGCGCAAGGAATGTTTGTTGATAGACTAATTGATTGAAAGTTAGACTGTGATTGGAAGGATGGTGACTCTTAAAAAGGACATTTGGGATTAAATTCCATCACATGTTTAAACTTCTCAAAGCTTTTCCAACATTTGCAAATAAATTATGGTAAAAGTCATGTTTAAAGGGGAATATCTTCTGACTTCAAGTCTAGTACAACTCAAAGTATAATGGGTTACCCACAGATGTAAGATGAGTACAAGAGTAGTATCAGATGTAATAGAGAGCCATTTGCTCCCTATTTTGTTTTCTTAAGCATAATACCATGGGCAATCAGGCATTTTAGAATTTTCTGATGATGAATTAAAGACTAAACTTTTATCAACATAGAGGGATGTTAAGTGTATAAACCCCTCCTGGATCACTGCTGTGTCATTGGGATGGGGCTTGTGTAGCTCAATAAAACTATGCCATATAGGGTTATCTAAAACGGACAGGTCATAGTGAAGAGTTATGACAAAAGGTGATCCACTGGAGAAGTAAATGATAAACCAGTACCTTTGCCAAGAAAATACCATAGACAATATTACAATGATAAAATATATGACAGTGGAAGATGAGCCCCTCAGATCAGAAGGTGTTCAATATATTACTTGGGGAAAAGCAGAGGACAACTACAAGTAGCTCCAGAAAAGAATGAAGTGGCTGGGCCAAAGGTGGCAGGAAGGTCAGCTGCAGATGTATCTGGTGATGAAAGGAAAGTCCAATACTATAAACATCAATGTTGCATAGGAACCCAGAATGTAAGATCTGTGAACCACAGTAAGCTGGATGTAGTCAAGCAGGTGATAGAAAGATTAAACATTGATATCTTGGGGGTCAGTGAATTTAAATGGATAGCCAGGGGTGAATTTAATTCAGGTGATGATTACATATACTACTGTGGGCAAGAATACTTTAGAAGAAATGGAGTAGCCTCATAAGTTAATAAAATGATGAGAAAAGCAGCACTGGGGTATAATCTCAAAAAATGACAGGATGATATCCATTTGAATCCAAGGCCAAGTGGGCCATAGGAAGTATTGATAACAATAAGGCTAGTGGAGGTGATAGTATACTTGCTGATCTATTTAAAACCCAAAAAAGATGATGCTGTTAAAGTGCAGCACTCAATATGCCAACAAATTTGGAAAACTCAACAGTGACCACTAGGTTGGATAAGATTAGTTTACGTCTTAGTTCTAAAGAAAGGCAATGCCAAAGAATGTTCAAATTCCTGAATAATTGTGCTCATTTCACACACCAGTAAAGTTATGCTTCAGCTTCTGCAACCTAGGCTTCAGCAACATGTGAACTGAAAATTACCAGAAGAGCAAGCTGGTTTTCAAAGAGGCAAAGGAGCTAGGGACCAACATGCCAACATTGGCCGGATTATAGAGAAAGTAAGGGAGTTCCAGAAAAAAACACCTCTTTCTACTTCATGTACTACATTAAAGCTTTGGACTGCACGGACCATAACAAAATGTACAAGGTCTCAAAGAGACGAAAGTACCAGATAATCTTAGTTGTCTCCTGAAGAACCTGTTTGTGGGTCAAGAAGCAACATTTGGAACCAAATATCAAACAACTGATGGGTTTCAGATTGTGCGAGGAGTGTGGCAAGGCTGTAAATTGTTACTTTATTTATTTAACTTACATGCAGAGCACATCATGTGAAATGCCAGGATGAATTAACCAAAGCCAGAATGAAGATTTCTGGAAGGATAAGGAATAAATACCATTTTGGTAATATAAAATGAATAACAAAGAAACCTATTGATGAGGGTGAAAGGGGAGAGGGTTATCAAGCTGACTTGAAACTTAACATAAAAAACCTGAAGATTTTGGCTACTTGTCATGGCACTTCTTGGCAAACAGGAAGAAGAAATGGAAGCAGTGTCATATTTTATATTCTTGGGCTAATAGATCACTGCAGACATTGCCTGCAGCCATAAACACTCTTTGGGAATCTGGACAGTGAACTAAAGAGGAAAGACATCATCTTGCTGACATAGGTCCATATACTCAAAGCTATGGTTTTTCCAGTACTAATGTATGGCTGTGAAAGCTGAACAAGGTTTTCCAAGGAAAGCTTAGCATACCACAGAATGAAGGCTTTTGAAATGTGGTGCAGGAGAAGACTTTTGAAAGTCTCTTGGACAGCAAGCCTGTCAAATCAGTCAATACTTAAAGAAATTAATTCAGGCTATTTACTGGAAGGTCAAATAGTAAAGCTGAAACTTAAATACTTTGGTCACATAATGAGAAGATAGGACTCATGGGAAAAGAACCTGATGGTAGGAAAGGAGAACGGAATGGCAGAGGATGAGATGGATAGTGTCATGGAAGCAATGAATATGAGTTTAGATAGATTTGGGGAGATAGTGGAGGATAGAAAGGCCTAGAGTCAGTTATGACTGAACAAAGAACAATGACTCATAAAATAATAATAAATAAATAATAAATCAACTCTTTAAAATAACAAATGTTGAAATATAAGCATTGCTGAATAAAACTTCAGATTTATGATGATACCTGACAGGCTGCTTAGAAATTGAAGTTCACTTGCTAAGGAAAGCAGGAATTAGCCTTTGGAGGAGGTGTCAGCTGATTTCTTAATAGAGTTGCCATGCTCTGCCGAAAGCAAAATTGAAGTTAATTACAAGAAATGACCATGTACAACACAGGGATAATGTTCCTAAGCTTATGAATTTTGGATCTCTATTCTCTTTAATTACCATTTAATTAGCTCTTCGGAAGTGGAGTTATAATCTCTTTTATTTCTGACCAGAAGTGTGGATAGTCAGTGACTTTTTATTCAGTGCTGTAACATCTATGTCACTCGTTTTATGACTTTTAAAAATCATGGTCTCAAAGTTTATACACATTTAATATTTGTCCTTTTGTGAACATACACAGATTCAGAGAAAACACAAGATGGGAAGAATGTACTGCATGAAAACATCAATCTATCTACTTGACTTGAAGAAACTGACCTGCATCATTTCACGTTTCTCCCTTCTATAGAATGAAACTGAAGGAGACATAAGGACCTAAAGGATCTAACAAACCTTAGATTAATTTAGGGATTAATCTGCATTCTCCTTTTGCCTTTAATAATGTTAATTAATGTTTCAAGTTCCGAATTCTATCCTTCTCTAGCTCCCTGAGATAGAAAGTTGATATAGGATATACATGTGAAACTATGTAAACCATTTCCATATTAGTCATTTTGTACAAGAAGACTTGAATAAAAGAAAAAAAATTAAAGAAAGAAGGTGAAAAATGGCCTGTTTCATTCTGTATTTGAGCAATATCAGTTTTTTCTCTGGAGGCAGATAGTCTGCATCATCATTAGTCCTTCAGGATTGTCTTGGATCTTTGTATTGCTAAGAATACTTAAGTCATTCATGGTTCTTCATTGAACAATATTGCTGTACTGTGTACAATATTCACCTGTACTTTACCATGCATAAATTCAAGAAAGTCATTCCAGATTTCTTTTTTTTTAAATCATCCTGCTTGTCATGTCTTATAGCCCAGTGGTATTCCATTGCAATCATATACAACAGCTTCTTTTTTCCCTAATTGATGGGCATCCCCTTGATTTCTAATTCTTAACCACCACAAAAAGATCTGATATCCATATTTTTGTATGAATATATCCTTTTCAATTTTTGGGGATGGCTTTGGTCTATAGACTCATCAGTAGTATTGCTGGATCAAAGAGTGTACACAGTTTTATAGCCCACTGGGCATAGTACCAAATTGCTCTCCTATTAAAGACCTTACTTTGAAAAGGCCAAGGTCTTCCACTGTATCCTGGGCCACCTAGAGTTGTCCTGATCCACATCTGGCCACTGCATTCAGATGGCTCCAGAGGAGAAAGTGAGGTGGTGACTTTGCACAGCCCTTCCTCACTTAAATCCAATTCACCTGCATGTCATGGCATCACTTCCCTGATGTCATGGTCCTCTTTGAGAATGAAGGATAAACAGCAAATAAGTCCTTATACCATTCTGCTGTCTCTTTTTATAGTGCCTCTAGAAATTTGTGGGGACAGCTAGGTGAAGTGGAGCCGGCCAAAAGTCAAGGAGATTCATATGGCCTCAGACATTTCCTATCTGTGTGACCCTTCACTGGGCACTTTAGCCTCTTTGTCTCAGTTCCTCATCTGTAAAATGAGCTGGAGAAGGAAATGGCAAACCACTCCAGTAGTTTTGCGACAAATAAACCCCAAGTGAACAACAACAAAGAAATGTGTGGACGTTGTCCATTCATACTCCTTCAGTTTTCTTTCATGGAAACTTGGCTTCCCTAAAAAGACATTGTGTCTCAGTTCTAACATACTGGGCTAGGAGAAAGAGGAGCAGCATCCATACTCTTTGCTTCTCACTTTCCCAGACAGATTCCCCCATCTGTGATTATCTCTATTCCTTGAAACCTCTGTTTCTTTGAAGTTCATTCAGTTCATTGATATGACCTTATTAAGGTCCTGTGACATCTCCCTTTTGAAGAAAAGGAGTCCAACTACTTCAAAGTCTTACTGTTCCTCCTTTGGGGATTTCAATACACATGTTGCTGCCCCCTCAATTGCTCAGGCCCCCCAGTTCATCTACCTCCCAGGATCTGCACTTTACTGAGTCTCAGTCACACTTAAGGATGAATTTATCATCTGTCTCATGATCACCTGTCATTGGATCTCCTTGATCCAAAATTCTAAAATTCCTCAGACTATAACCTTTTTCCATCTATCTCTTTCATAGAGATGATGTTAAAAAGTGTCATTGACTGATGGTCAACTGATAGTGCCTTCCTTCTCAAATGACCTTGTATGGCCAGCTACTTTGTCTTATTCTCTTATTTACTCTGTCGGTACTCATATAGGGACTTACTTTCTCCTCTATTAGAATGCAAGTTCCTTCAGACTAAGCATTATTTTATTCTTTTAATTCATGTCTCCAAAGTCCAGCACAGTGCCTTGAATACAGTAGGCACTTAATGAATGCATGTCATTTGATTCATTGATTCTACTCTAGGCACAATTTAAACTAGACAAGAATCAATCAGAGAATACTAAGACCTACTTCCTGGCTCTGAATACATACCTAGATGGTTTTAGATTTCCTCCCTGGTGCCAAAAGTCTTTGTGCTATCTATTTGTTACTAGGTTTTATAGCAAAATAAGAATTTCTTAAGACAAGTTTAAGCAAAGTGTGAGACAAGCTGATGAAAGTGAAGATACTGGGAAGCTAAGCAGGCCAGACTTTTAAGTAACACCATTTCCTTCCTCATTTTCATCCAAGCATGGCTGGAGTCACCGACAGAGCTTAAGTTTCATCTTCAAATTTGTGCCTTTTTCACTCAGGGTAAGAACCTTCTTTGGACTTGCACATAGCTTATGTGGCACAATGAAACATAACAAGTCTTTAATTGTTATTGTAGATAAATAAGGAAAAGGGAAAAGGCATTGGGGGGGGTGCAGAGGAAATCTTTTATTTGAAAAATATTTGAGGTACTCTGTCTAGGAAAACAGGGAGCTCTATGGTTGTAGACCCTAATTTTATTAACTTGTATTGCCATGAAATATAGAATTTATACCACTAATTTGGCAATTAATCTTTTAAAAATTTAAATAGTATTTTATTTTCCCCAATTGCATATTAAGAAATTTTTTAGTATTCATTTTAACAGATTTTGGGTTCTAAATTTTGCTCCCTCCCTTCCCTCCCCCTCTATGAAAATGGTAGGCAGTTTGACATAGTTTATATGTGTGTTATCATGTGAAACATACCTCCATACTCATCACAGTTGTGGAAGAAGAAAAAGATGAAAGGGAAACAAAACTATGAGAAAGAATAAAGTAAGTGACAAAAATAAGCTTCAATCTGTGTTTGGAGTCCATCAGTTCTTTATCTGCATGTGGACAGCATTTGCCTTCCTGAGTCCTTCGTACTTGTCTTAGATCATCATGTTGCTAAGAAAAGCTGAGTCATTAATAGTTGACCATTACACAATGTTGCTGATACTGCATACTGTATTTTCCTGGTTCTTCTCATTTCACTTTGCTCATCACTTCTTATTGCACAATAGTATTCTCTTATATTCATATACCACAGCTTGTTCAGTCATTCCCCAAGTGATAGGCATCCTCTCAATTTCCAAAATTTTGCCACCATGAAAAGAACAGCTATAAATATTTTTGTACATGTATGTTCTTTTCCCTTTTTTATGATCCTTATGGATGCAGACCTAGTAGTGGAATTGCTGGATCAAAGGGTATGCACAATTTGGTTGCCCTTTGGGTATAGTTCCAAATTGTTCTCCAAAGTGGTTGAATCAGTTCACAACTCCACCAACAGTGCATTCGTGTACCAATTTTCCCACATCTTCCCCAACATTTAGCATTTTCATCTTTTGTCATATTAGCCCATTTGATTGGTGTGATGTGGTACCTCAGAGCTATTTTAATTTGTATTTCTCTGTGTGATTTAGATTTAGAGCACTCCTTCACATTCTTCACTTCATCTATAGATAGCTTTGATTTCTTCATCTGAAAACTGCCTATTCATATCCTTTGACTATTTATCAATTGGGGAATGACCTATTCTCATAATTTTGACTCTGTCTCTATATATCTAAGAAACGAGACCTTTGTCAGCGACACTTGCTGTAAAAAATTCTTTCTAGCTTTCTGCTTTCCTTCTAATCTTGGTTGCATTGGCTTTGTTTGTACAAAAGCTTTTCAACTCAACATGATCAAAACTATCCACTCTACATTTGTAATGCCAAGCAAAGGCAACTTCCCAAGGTTCAACATTTACCAAGTGTAATTCAATAATCTCCAAGTACTACCCCACCCCTGTACATTACATTCATTTAATCAATCCCAAAATCCCTCTTCTAAATACTACTTCACCCCTAGGCTGTACATTCATTTAGTCCATCACAAAGCCCCTCTTCTCAAATGGAGATTAGTTTCCAATCATAAGTAAAGTACATTCATTTATTTAATCACAGAGCAGAAAAAAGTCAAAAGTTCCCCACCCTTGGATGACAATTGAATCTACCCCAGAGTTACAACAAGCTTAAGCACAGCATTTAATACCCAAAGAGAGGTCTTTTCTTCATCTTCACACAGGCAAGTTCTCAGCAATCTTTGTTCCTGGGGAGACAAAGCCTAGCAAGGCCACAAGATACATTGCCAGTGTCTTCATTAATTCATTCTCTGTCTGCAGAACAGTCCTGAAACAACAGCAAGGTTCCAAGACCTCTGCAACAACAGCACTGTCCTTCACCAGTGGACAGAATTCACTCTCTGTTTGCAGAAGAGTCTCAGGAGCTCTGAACCAACAGCAAGGTTCCAAGAATTCTGCAACAACAGGACTGTCTTTCACCAGTGGACAAATCTGGCAAAACAACATCAAAACAAAGTACCAGCATAACAGCCATGTCTCCTCAGTCCTTGGCAGCTCTGGATGGCAGCTCTCAAAAGTCCTGGGCAATTCAAACTGGACCTCAGCAATCCTCTCAGTCTCTCTCTGCCTCCAAGATGCTGCTTCCAAAAAGTTCTTCTGCCTCTCTCTTTTCTTGTGTCTCTCTCAATTTATGTCACCAGCTCCTCCCAGTTCAGCCCTCTCTTTTCACATCAACAAGTCCATCCCACAAGTGGGATTCACAAGCTATGGGTTTTAATACAATCAAATCAAAAACCAAGCCAATACAGGGGGATCTTTAAATTCAATTACTATTACAACATTTCATAATGCTCTACATCTTTTGTTTGGTCATTAATTCTTCCCTTCCCCATAGATCTTGCTTGTCTAATTTGCTTGCTTCATTGTCATGGTACCTTCTAGCAGGATGTAGTATCCTTCCCCATCTCTTTTAACTAGATATATTTTTGCTTTTACTTTGTCTGAGATCAGGATTGCTACCCCTGCTTTTTTCATTTCAACTAAAGCACAATAGACTCTGCTCCAGCCCCTTACCTCTACTCTGTGTGTGTCTCTCTGTTTCAAGTGTGTTTTCTGTATGCAGTACATTGTAGGATTCTGGTTTTTGATCTACTCTGCCATCTGCCTGCATTTCACAGGAGAGTTCATCCCATTAACATTCATAGCCATGATTACCTATGTGCATTTTCCTCCATCCCATTCCTGTTCCTGTTTGTCCTCTCTCCCACCACTCCTTCTCACATCATCAGTGTTTTGCTTCTGTCCACCACTTCCCCTAATGTGCCATCCTTTGTGGCAGTCTTGTTGCCTACTCAATCACCACCCCTCCTACTTCCCTGTCGGGTAAGATAGATTTCTATATTCACCTTATTGTGTACATTATTCCCTCCCTGATCCAATACTGATGAGAGCAAGGTTCAAGTGACACCCATAGCCCCCACTCCCATCTTCCCCTCTACTGTAATAAGTCTTTCTTGTCTCTTCTTGTGAGATAATTCAACCCATTATACCTTCCCCTTCCCTTTACATCCCTTGTACTCTTCTTTTTCATTCCTTAATTTGTCTTTATATCATTCCATCAAATTCATCTTATATCCATACCCTCTATGTATATTCCTTATACCTGTACTGACAGTGATACAATTTTTAAGAGTTAAAAGTATTATCTTTCCATGCAGGGATGCAAACAATCCAACTCTGCTCAAACCCTTATGTTTTCTTTTTCCTTTTTACCTGTTTATGCTTCTCCTGGATTTTGATGTTGGAGGCCAAATTTCTGGTTTAGTTCTGGTCCTCTCCTTATGTAGGCTTGAAATTCTTCTATTTCATTGAATTCCTTCCCCTTATGTATTATGCTTAATTTTTGTTGGGTAAGTGATTCTTGGTTGTAGTCCCAGCTCATTTGCCCTCTGAAATATCATGTTCCATGACCTCTGATCCTTTAATGTTGCAGCTGCCAAGTCCTGTGTGATCCTCACTGTGGCTCCCCAATATTTGAATTGTTTCTTTCTGGCCACTTGTGGTACTTTTTTCTTGACCTGATAGTTTGGAAACCTGGCTATAATGTTCATTGGGGTTTTCATTCTGGGATTTCCCTCTCAAGCTGATTGGTGGACTCATTCAATGCCCATTTTGCCCTCCGGTTCCAGGACTTTGCCCTCCAGTTCCAGGACATCAGGGCAATCCTCCCCAATAACCTCTTGAAAGATGGTGTCCAAGGCCTCCTTTTTATTATGGCTTTCATCTAGTCCAGTGATTCTGATATTGTCTCTCCTGTATCTATTTTCCAGGTGAGTTGTTTTTCCCATGAGTTATTTTACATTTTCTTCTATTTTTTTCATTCATTTGAATTTGTTTGATAGATTCATGATGTCTCATAAAGTCATTAGCTTCCACTTGCTCAATTCTAACTTTTAAGGTGTTGTTTTCCTCAATTAGTTTCTGTACTTTTGTTTCCATTTGGTCAATTTTACTCTTAAAAGAGTTGTTTTCTCCAGTGGATTTTTACTTCTGTTTTCCCATTTCATCAATTCTACTTTTTAGGCTGTTTTTCAGGCTGTTGACTCTTTTTCATAATTCTCTCACATCACTCTGAATTATTTTCCCAATTTCTCTAACCCTCCTATATGATTTTTAAGCTCCTTTTTGAGCTCTTCCATAGGCTTGAGATGACTTCCCATTTTCCTTTGGGGTTTTGCCCATAGATGTTTTGACATTGTTGTCCTTTTCTGAGTTTGTTCCTTGGTCTTCCCTGTCACCATAATAACTTTCTGTGGTCAGATACTTTTTGTTGTGGTGGTTGTTTCCTGCTCATACTTTTTGGGTGGGATGGGGTTTCTTTTTTTAAATTTGAGCTCTGCTCCCAGGGTAAAAGGAGTATTGTCTCTGGCTTCTTGTGCTAGTGCCTGCAGCCCCTAGCTATTTGCCTGGTGCTGCACTGATGTTTCCCTGAAGTCAACAGGAGACCCTTGTGTTGCACTGTGGGGGTGGGATGGAGATTACCTGGTGCTGCTGGAGGCCATGGGGTCTCACTGCTTATCTAGTGCTGAGCTGGGGTCATAATGGTGGTCTCTGGTGTGTGCTGATGCCCAGTGGGGTGTCTCTGTTTTTCCCAGTGACTACACTGAAGTGCATGATGGTTCTCTAAGATGAAGTCTGTGGGTTCCCCTGGCTATGTTAAATCAGGTGGGAGGGGGTCCTGGTGTTGGTGTTTGCCTACCCCACCACACTGGGGCCCAGGATCTCCCACTGGCTGCTGAGGTGGGGCTTGCTGCTGGCTTACTGGGATGCTTCCCATGCCGGCTTGCACTCTCCTTTCACCCAAGTGAGATGGACCTTTCTTGCCTATACTCCAAGTTTTGGGGGCTAAAAGATTAATTCACCCCATCTTTTTGCTTGTTCTGCTGCTCCAGGATTTGTTCTGGGACACTATTTCATGGTTTTTTGTAGGTGAGTATGGGAGAGTTGCAGTGGCTTACTGCTTACTCTAACATCTTGGCTACCAGAAGTAATGTCTTGAGCAATTAATCTTAAAGAAGTACTGATCAGCAAAAATATTTTATTAGTAGTAAATAAGAACAAAAAAGATACTTAACCTCCATTAAGCACTTTCATTCTAACATAACACAATACTAATGTCATGAAAATATGACCCAAAGCATCACATTTGAATAAGTGTTTTCACTACCCTCTTCTGGAGGGGGTAAAGGTGTATTTTTCTTTTTAATAGCAAAAGAAAAGATGCCATAAAGTACCTTGTTTAGCATAAACAAAACTAATAGGTTATAATGAATATTGATGTTAAAGCCTCAATGTGTAATGATATGATGAAACAATCAGGAGGAATTTTTTTTTAAAGGCCTGTTTTAAAAATAAAAAAGGGAATGGATAAGATATATCAGAATTCTTCTTTAATTAACTCTGGCAATTGAATTTGTAATTTTTTTCCTTTTTTCAAATGTCTTACACTCTTTTTTTTTTCAAATTTTGCTTTTTTTCCAATTTATTTATTTATTTTTAGCATTCAACATTCATTTCCACAAGATTTTGAGTTATAAAACCTACCCCCTACACCAAGATAGCAAGCATACTGATACCCCTTCTCCCAATCTGTTCTCTATTACAGCCTCCTCCATCCCCCCTAACTTTCTAGTAGGGCAAGATGGATTTTTATATTGCAGTGCCTGCCTATCTTATTTCCCATACACTCTCTCTTGAAGAGAAAGCATTGCATAGTAGCAAGCTCCAGACTCACCAGGAAGATCTGGGTTTTGGTCCCAACTTGGACTCACACTGACTGTGTGACATTGTCCAAGTTACTTAATGCCTCAGACTTCTAGGTAAATCACTCTCTTAAACTATAAGGTGACAGAGAATGTACCAAACTGCTTTGGTAGAGGGAGTTTCCTAACCCAAGGTGTCTCTGTACCAAGGAAATCATAGTCTAGTCCATATCCTTGTAATCTTTCTTATAGAACTATATTGATAGGCTCTTATATAGTCTACCTCTCTCTCATATATATACCTATTATTATTATATTATCTATTTATTATACTTATATTAATTATATTCATTACTGTTTCATTATTTATAAGACTATTATTACATTCTTTCTTAAAAAGTTTGGAAGAGTCTGTCATATCTAGGTCTCCCTTTCACAGGGAAGGATTGATTTAATAATGGAATCGGAAAGCAAGAGAGTAATCATAAAAATAGAAATATATCCTCTGTTTCTATGCTTCCAGCTCAGCTAAAGGTGCCAATCACTACTAACAATTCCAAAATAGAGCATTTTCTGTAGAGTTTAAAGAGGCTCAATATAAAGGACTCTCTTGATCAGAAAACCAAACCAAACCAAAATGAATAATCCATTCAAATCTACATACACTTTCTGTTGGATCATCAGACTTAGGACTGAACTTACTCAATGACTCAGTAGTTCCAATGTACTGCTAGAAATCTAACCCTTAATGAGCACTCATGATTTGCTGAAACTCTACTGGATGTGATGTCTGGTACAATCCAGTTAAGAGATCTCAAGTCTCTTCACAGACAATGAGGACAACTTGTATTCTTAGATTAGTTGAGTTTGGTCATGGTGTATTTGAATATTTTTATTTAGAAATATATGTTAAGGTATTTCATTTCACATTGGATACCATCATACTGTTTCATAGCCAACTGCTCAGTTTGTCACAGGGATAGGACACTGAGTAGTGATCTTGGAAGTAGCCATTCTGGAGGTTGGTTCCTGAACTCTATCTCATAAAACTTAAACACCTTTGATACAAACTGCAGTTTCGCAGCCCAAGGCACCAAACACAATTTTCTCATTTCTTATTAGGTCAGTTCAGTTTGCTATTGAAGGACTGGGCTGGATGGGCCAAGGTGAAATTAAACTAGAGTTCATCAAAGCAGGCTCTTTTCAAGAGAGATGTCTTTAGGCATTAAAAAGTGAAAGTTATCCCAGGTAAGGGAAATTCGTGGTTAAAAGTAACAATGGATACCAAGGAGGATTGTGACTTATCTCAATGAAGGTTATTTGTTAAAGCTACCAAGGTAGTTTTCCATTTGGTAACTAAAGGGAACATACAAAATTGTTACCCAAGTAATAGGCTGAGGAACATATTTTTTTTGCTTTATAAAAGTGATCCCAAGTTGACCTCTTATATTTAAGGCTTCTTTTTAGCCACCAATTGCAGAGCCCTGATTTCAGCCATCAATTCCCTAAGTCAGTAGTACTGGGCATTACTTGTAGGAAGTACCTCTCTGTACTTGTCAGAAGATCCGGTAATAAAATCTACCCATTTTGTTCTTGCCAATAAAGTATATACTGGATGGCTTGGAGCAGCCAGGTTCTTCTTAGGGAAAACTAGCTTCTCCATGATTCAGGAAAGCTAATGGCAATGTAGGTGAACAGTATTAAGAATAGACTTGCCTTAGGGGTGGCCAGGTAGCACAGTGAGTAAGAGCACTGGCTCCAGTGTCGGGATGACCTGGGGATCAAATCCGGGCTCAGATACTTAGCACCACACCCAGAAATAACTGGCCGTGTAACCTTGAGCAAGTTACTTTAACCCCAATTGCTTAAAAAAAAAAAAACAAGAATAGACTTACCAGACAGGGAGAAAAAAATGTAACTCAAAATCTTGTGGAAATGAAGGTTGAGAACTAAAAATTAATTAATTAATTAATTAAAATAAAAATAAATAAATAAATTTTCAAAAAAGTGTAGACTTACCTAGAATTCACCAACAGAACTTGCAAGTTAATGGGAAGAAGTTTACTAAAAGATGCTAAATGAAAAGGAACTTTCCACCCATATATTAAATTGAATACGCAAATGAGACTATATATGCATGTATGTGTGTATATCTGTGTGTATTAGGTGAGTCATGTGGGGATAGTGAGGAATAATTGCTGAATGTCCAATGAATTCCACTTGTATCCTTATGATTTGAAGAGAAATAAAGCAACCCCACTCAAAAAAATTATTGGGAATACACATTTTTATAATTGGATGTGAACAAGAGTCCCACAGTACAGACAAGTATACGTGGGTAGTAATCTGCCTGCCTCAAGAAAAATCTGCCTCTGCTTTCTATGGGATCATAGATACATTTGATTATTTGTTTATTTTAATATACACAGATACATATAGATACACACATGCCTCTAAACACATACATGTTTGTTGGAACAAATGCTTGTGATATATCTTCTGATGACTTAAAAAAAATTATTTAAGGGGGCAACTAGGTGATGCAGTGAATAGAGCACCAGCTTTGGAGTCAGGAGGACCTGAATTCAAATCTAACCTCAGACACTTAACACTTACTAGCTGTGTGACCTTGGGCAAGTCACTTAACCCCAGTTGCCTTGCCTTCCCCTCTCCAAAAAGCAAAAAAAAACTTATTTAAAAACCTTGGTACAATATATAAAGGTAACTCAGATTAAAAAAATAAATTAGAGCAGGAGAGGGGGTGGAGGGAGGGAGAAAAAAGAAGGGAGAGAGTGAGAAAAAGAGAGACAGAGGGAAAGAGAGACAGAGAGGGTGAGAGAGAGAGAGAGAGAGAGAGAGAGAGAGAGAGAG
>NW_027187282.1:897962-996262 GCF_028583685.1 Petaurus breviceps papuanus | reverse complement strand
AGAAAAGAAGAAGAAGAAGAAGAAGAAGAAGAAGAAGAAGAAGAAGAAGAAGAAGAAGAAGAAGAAGAAGAAGAAGGAGAGAGAGAGAGAGAGGGAAAAAGAAAGAGAGATAGGGAGAGACAACAAACAATTTTTTCTAATCCGGTATTCTTCATCAGACAGAAACAGGAGGGGATAGTGGGAGTATAATTGGTGAAATTTGAGGGGAGGACGGGAAAGAAAGTCACATCCCTACTTCCCCATTGTGAAATTCAAAGAGAGGCCAAGTGTGACACAATATTCAAGAATTAAAACCTGGACATTGTGCCTAAGGTTACATCACCATCATGGCTTTCTTATCACATTATTGACATATTGAATATGGGGCCCACTAAGTTTCCTAGATCTTTTGCAGAAAAATGTCTAGCTATATATTCCCTTTTTATGCCTGCAGAGTTGATTTTTTTAAAATCAGTTATAAGATTTTTCCACTTAATTCCTATTAGATTTAGCACAGTGTTCTAGCCTATTGAAATCTTTTTAGATTCTTATTCTATCATTCATTGTGTGTTATCTCTCCTAGATTTATGTCATTTTCAGTTTGTCAGTTTTGTCCCTATGATCTTATCCAACTCACTGATAAAAAAAATAATAAGTAGCTTAGAACCAAGAATAGATCCTTTTGGAGCTCCCCTAGAGAATTTCTTTCCAAGTTGGCATTGAGCCATTAAGAAACTCCTCTTCATCTTAGAACAATTTGGCTTACACTCCTCTACCTTCTTGCACTTTTAGAAACCAGTCCTTTCTCTTTCTGTTAGTTATGTGGTCACTGCCTCAGTTCAGAATTCTATTAATTCTTTACTTAAAATGGAGAGTAGGAGGAAGGGAAGAGGAATTATATTCTGTTAAAGTCTACTTGTGAAAGAAAGGGGAACATTACAAAGGCTGCAAGTTATTAGAGCATTAAAATGAAGTTCAAAGATGAATCTGTACTTTGTTACCCCTTCCAAAATATTGAAGACATTTCTCTAATAGAAATATGAGTTCAATTGGCCATTGACTAAAAAGTTGACCACATATTGGTAGTTTTTTTAAAAGTTAAGGCTGCAACCGTTTTAGGTAGTTGAGACATTTGAGAATATACCTTCTGAAGTGACCTGGGGTGAGGAGAAGAATTTTCTCTCCCTCCACCATAAGCCATGGGATCATACAATGGAGCTAGTAGCCCAGTGGGAGACACCTACATGGCCTCTGAGTTGCTTTCTAGTTCTAGTCCTATGTTTATATGATCACATCTTATATAACAAAAATGAGGGAGACACAGAGATCTGGGGACAGGTATCAGCTTGAAGAAGTATGACCTTTGGAAACAGAGAAGAGAAGCAACTGTGGATTCAAAAGAGAACTAGTTAGTAGCTGAAAGTTAAACTGCATCTGGGAGCCAAAATTGCAAAGTAAGGAGTAAATTGCTGTCTCTCTCCCATATTCACCTTTAGAAAAACCATAAAATAGCATCCCAGAACAGATCCTGGAACAGCAGAGTCAGTGGAAAGATGGGATGGAGAAGTGTTTTAGCCCAGAAAACTGGGAAGATTAGCAAAAAAGGTCTGTCTCACTAGGGTAAAAGGGGAATGCATTCCATGAGCTGAAGCATTCTAGCATGCCAGCAGCAAGTCCTGCCTCAGCAAACCAGCAGGAGATCTTGAGTCCCAGAGTGGTGGAGCAGGCAAACACCAACACCAGGACCCCCCACATGCCTTAGCATAGCCAGGGGAACTGGCTAACTCCAGCTCAGGGAACTGCCACGTGCTTCAGTGCAACTCCAGGAGGGCATTCATTCACCAGAAGCCAGACTTCCCCATAACCCTAGGAAAATGTAGAAAAATGCCACTGGCCTCAGCACATGCCAGACACCACCACTAGGACCCAGGTTCAGCACCAGGTAAGATTCCAGACTCTTACCCCAGTTGCCAGCACCTCAAGCACCAGCATGCAAAGCCAGTGACCAGGCCCCAAGCCCCCAGCACAGGAAGCTTGGAAGAGTGCCCTGTGTTCTCCAGAAGGAGAGCTTCATTATTTTTTTTAATTTTTAAAAATTAATCTTTTATTTATTTATTTTTAGTTTGCAAAATTCATTTCCACAAGATTATGAGTTACATATTTTCTCCCCATCAAATATTCCCCTATCCCCCACCCCAAGATAGTGAACCTACTGAATACCCCTTCCCCCAATTGCTCACTCTTATATCCTCCCCCATACTCCCTAACTTTATAGTAGGACAAGATGGATTTCTATAACCCCAGTGCCTGTATATCCTATTTCTCAGTTGCAGGTAAGAAATAATTTTTTAAATAATTTGTTTTTAAAATTTTAATTTCCAAATTCTTTCCCTTCTTTCCTCCTCACCCACCCCCACTGTCAAGACAAGCAATTCAAAATAGGTTGTATATGTGTAGTTACGCAAAATGTTTCCATAGTAGTTATATTGTGAAAGACGAACTGTATTTCCCTCCATACTATCCAGCCTCCCACTTATTCTATTTTCTACTTTGACCCTGTCACTTTTCAAAAGCGTTTGCTTTTAACTGCCCTCAACCCCAAACTGCCCTCCCTTCTATCATCTCCCCTCTTAATCCCTTCACCCCTACTTTCCTGTAGGGTAAGATACCCAATTGAGTGTGTGTGTTATTCTCTCCTTAAACCAAATTCAATGAGAGTAAGATTGAGCCATTCCCTTTCATCTTCCTGTTCTTCCCCTCCATTGTAACAGTTTTCACTTGCCTTTTTTATATGAGGTAATTTACCATCTTCTATCTCTCCCTTTCTCCTTATTCCATTATTATTCCTCTCTCACCTCTTAATTTTATATTTTAGATATCATCCCTCCCTATTTAACTGATCCTGTGCTTTCTATCTATGTATACATGTACACACATATACACACACCCTCACATATGTATTTATACACATAACACCCTCCTATGCATATATATGTACGTGTGTGTGTGTGTGTGTATTCCCTTCAACTATCCTCATACTGACAAAAGTCTCATGAGTTACAATTATTGTTTTTCCATATAGGAATGTAAATAGTTCAACTTTAATAAGTTCCTTATGATATTTTTCCTGTTTACCTTCTCATGCTTCTCTTTCTTCATGTATTTTAAAGTCAAATTTTCTATTCAGTTCTGTTTTTTTTTTCATCAAGAATACTTGAATGTCCTCTATTTCATTGAATGGCCATATTTCCCCCTGAAGCATTATACTCAGTTTTGCTGGGTGGGTGATTCTTGGTTTTAGGGAAAAGATATATATTCAACAGGAGATTTTTGATCATTCCTCATGAAAAAAAAAACAGAGCTGAACAGAAAATTCGATCTTCAAATACAAGACTCAAGAAAAGCATAAAAAGAAAACAGGAAATAAAAAAACATATTATTCAATAATGTTAAACTGTTTATATTGCAACATGGGAAGATGATATTTGTAAAACTTTATTATAACACTTAGAAGGTATATGCATAGACAGAGGGTGTGTGTATAAGTTGACTTTGATGTGATGATAAAAATTAATTGAACAAGGGGTGAAAAAAGGAATGTTCTGAAAGAAGATGCCAGGAGGAGGCAGAAAAGGGTAAATTAGATCACATGAAGAGGCTCAAAGACCTATTTCAGGAGAGGGAAAGAAGGGAAGGAGGAGAGCATTGTTTGAACCTTGTTTGTATCAGATTTGGCTCAAAGAGAGAATAACATACACATTCAGGTGGTTATAAAAATTTATCTTACTCTGTAGGAAAGTAGGAGAAGAAAAGGGAAAGAAAAGGGAGGGCACTTGATAGAAAGGATGGGGAAATGAAAGGAAGAATTAGAGGAAAGGGGGAAGAAAGGGGAGGGAGCTGAAAGAAGGGAGGGCAGATTGAGGGAGGCAATGTACAGAAACAAAACACTGGTGAGGAAGGAAAGGGAGAAAGGAGAGAAAAAAAGTATAAAGAGGTGGGAAACAGGATGGAGAAAAAGATACAGTTAGTTATCATAACTGTGAAAGTGAATGGGATGAATTCTCCCATAAAATGGAAGTGGAGAGCATAGTGGATTAAAAACCATAAACCTACAATATGTTGTTTACAAGAAACACATTTGAAGCAGATACACACAGAGTAAAGGTGAAAGACTGAAGCAGAATCTATTATGCTTCAGTTGAAGTAAAAAAAAAATAGCTGGGGTAGCAATTCTGATCTCAGACAAAGCAAAAGCAAAAATAGATCTAATTAAAAGAGATAAGGAAGGAAACTGCATCCTGCTAAAAGATACCATAGACAATGCAATAATATAAATAACAAACATATATGCACCAAGTGGTATAGCATCCATATTCTTAGAGTAGAAGTTAAGGGAGTTATTGGGTAGCAAAACTATACTAGTGGGGGATCTCAACCTTCACCCCTCAGAAATAGATAAATGTAACTACAAAATAATTTAAAAAGAAGTAAAGTAGGTGAATAGAACTTTAGAAAAGTTAGAAACGGTAGACCTCTGGAGAAAACTGAATGGGGATAGAAAAGAATATATCTTTTTCTCAGTGGTACATGGCACTTACACAAAAGTATTACTCACAATCCAATGCAGAAAGACAGAAGTATTAAATGCATCATTTTCAGATCACAATGCAATAAAAAAAATCATATGTAATAAAGTACCATGGAAAGATAGACTGAAAATTTTTTAAAAACTAAATAATTTAATATTAAAGAAGAGTGGGTCAAACAACAAATCATAGAAACAATAACTTTATCCAAGACAATGACAATAGTGAGACAACATACCAAAACTAATGAAATGCAGCCAAGACAGTTCTCAGGGGAAATTTTCTATTCCTCAATGCTTGCATGAATAAAATAGAGAAAGAGGAAATTAATAAATTGGAAATGCAACTAAAAAGCTAGAAAAAGAATAAATTTAAAATCCCCAATTAAATACCAAGTTAGAAATTCTGAAAAACAGAGATTAATAAAATTGAAATTAAGAACACTATTGAATGATTAAATAAAATTAAGAGCATGTTTTATAGAAAAAAAAACATAAAATAGATAAACCTTTGATTAATTTGGTTTAAGAAAAGGAAAAAAACCAAATTATCAGTATCAAAAATGAAAAGGGTAAATTCACTACCAATGAAGAAATTAAAACAATAATTATGAGTTATTTTGCCTAAATGTATGCCAGTAAATCTTACAATTTAAGTGAAATGTATGAATATTTACAAAAATATAAATTTCCTTGATTAACAGAAGAAGAAATAAAATGCTTAAATAACCCATCTTCAGAAAAAGAAATTGAACAAATTGCTAATGAACTCCCTAAGAAAAATTGCCAGGGTCAGATGGATTTTCAAGTGAATTCTACCAAACATTTAAAGAACAATTAATTACAATATTATATAAACTATTTGGGAAAATAGGCAAGAAGGAAACCAACCATTTTTTTTATGATACAGATATGGTGGTGATACCTACACCAGGAAGAACTAAAACAGAAAAGGACATTATAAGCCAATTTCCTTAATGAATATTGATGCAAAAATTTTAAATAAAATATTAGCAAAGAGATTACAGCAACCTATCACAAGGATATTACACTATGACTGATGAGATTTATACCAGAAATGCAGGGTTGATGCAATATTAGGAAAACTATCAGCATAATTGACCATGACAGCAACAAAGTTAACAGAAATCATATGATTATCTCAATAGATACAGAAAGAGCCTTTTATAAAATACAACAACCATTCCTATTAAAAACACTAAAAAGCATAGGAATACATGGAGTTTTTCTTAAAATGATAAGTACCATCTACTGTAATGTAATGCCAAGGAAAGGCAACTTCCCAAGGTTCAGAATACCAGCATAGGTGCTCTCCATTTTATTCAGTGACCAACCAAGAACAGAGAAGATCAAAACATGACATCATTCAAAATACAGCATTTACTAAGTGTGATTAAATAATCTCCAAGTACTACCCCACCCCAGGACCTTCCAATCATTCAATCAATTACAAAGTCTCTGTTCTAAATACTTCTCCACCCCTAGGCTATACCTTAATTAAGCCCTTCTTCTCAAATGGAGATTAGTTTCCAAACATAAGGTCAAAAGTTCCCCACCCCTGGATCACAATTGAATCTACCCCAGAGTTACATCAAGTTTAAACACAGCACTTAATACCCAAATGGAGGTCTTTTCTTCATCTTGACAAGAGGCAAGTTCTCAGCAATCTTAGTTCCTGGGGAGACAAGGCTTAGCAAGGCCATAAGATACATTGCCAATCCCTTCATGAATTTATCCTCTGTCTGTAGAACAGTCCTAGAACTCCTGAACACATTAGCAAAGCCCTCTCCCAGGATTTCTGTAAACATACAACAAGAAAATCCTTCTTCAGGGCTTCTGAACCAACAGAAAGGCTCCCAGACCCCTGCAACAACAGCACTGTCCTTCACCAGTGGACAGTATTCACTCTGTCTGCAGGACAGTCTCCAGACCCCTGCAACAACAGCACTGTCCTTCACCAGTGGACAGTATTCATTCTGTCTGCAGGAAAGTCTCCAGACCCCTGCAACAACAGCACTGTCCTTCACCAGTGGACAGTACTCACTCTCTGTCTGCAGGACAGTCTCAGGGCTTCTTAGTGAACAGCCAGGTTCCAGGACTTCTTCAACAAAAGGACTGTCTTTCACCAGTGGACAAATCTGGCAAAATACATCAAAACAGACAGACAAAGTACCAGCAAAACAGCCATGTCTCCTCAGTCCTTGGCAGCTCAGGGGGCAGGTCTCAAAAGTCCAGGGCAATTCAAAGCGGCCACCAGCAATTCTCTTAGTCTCTCTCTCTCCACGAGGTGCTGCTTCCAAAAAGATCTTCCGCCTCTCTCTTGTGTCTCCAAATCTACGTCACCAGCTCCTCCCAGTTCAGGACTTTCTTTTCACATCAACAAGCCCATCCCACAGGTGGGATTAACAAGCTCTGGGTTTTAACACAATCAATTTGAAAACCAAGCCAATACAGGGGAATCTTTAATTGCCATTACTATCATATCTACCTAAAACCATCAGCAAGCATCATATATAATGGGGATAAGCTAGAAGCATTTCCAATAAGATCAGGGGTGAAACACGGAGGTCCATCATCACCACTGTTATTCAATATTGTACTAGAAATGTTAGTTATAGCAATAAGAGAAGAAAAAGAAATTGAAGGAATTAAAATAGGAAATAAAGAAATCTATCACTCTTGGCAGATGATATGATAGTATACTTAGAGAATCAATAAAGAGCTAGTTGAAATAAGTAACAACTTAACAAAGTTGCAGAATATAAAATAAACCCACATAATCATCAGCATTTCTATATATTACTAACAAAGACCATGAGCAAAAGATAAGAAAGATAAATTCCTTTAAATTAACTGCAGAGGGGGTGGCTAGGTGGCACAGTGAGTAAAGTGCTGTCCCTGTAGTCTGGAGGACCAGAGTTCTGTTCCTGGCCTCAGACACTTAACACCCACACAAAAAAAGAACTAGCCTTGGGCAAGTTACTTAACCCCAAATGCACTCCAAAAGGCAAATAAAATAAAATAAAATAAAGTAACTGCAGACAATATAAAATATTTGGGAGTCTGCCTGCGAAAACAAACCCAGGAACTATGTAAACACAGCTACAAAACACTTTTCACACAAATAAAATCAAATCTAAATAATTGGAACAATATCAGTTGCTCATGGGTAGGCCAGGCTAAAACAATAAAAAATGACAATTCTACATAAATTAATTTACTTGTTCAGTTCCATACTAATCAAACTATCAAAAATAATAACACAATTAATCTGGAAGAATAAAAGATCCATAATATCAAAGAAATTAATGAAAAGAAATGGAAGGGAAGGTGGTCTATCCCAGACCTAAAAATGTATTATAAAGCAGCAGTCATCAAAACTACTTGGTCCTGGCTAATAAATAGAGTGGTGGATCAGTGGAATAGGTCAAATATACAAGACACAGTAGCCAATAATTGATTAAATTTTGAATGAGGTTTTCATCCCACACACCAGTAAAATATAAGCTTCTTGAGGATAAGGATCAATTTTGTCTTTTGTCTTTGTTGGTTAGTTGGCTGTTGAGGATCAAAATGACATCACCATGCTAAAGTCAAATCGCAATGTGTCTGACTAGCTGATCAGACCAATATGAGCTTGAAATGCTCTCCCACAGGTTGGGCACAAATAGTCCATGTGAACATTTGGGGTGCAATCTCCAAATTTGTGCATCCTGTATTTTTCTTTGTACTGTTTCAATTCTGCTTTGCTCATAGAGCACAGCACCTTCTGTGATGTGGGCACGCCATACTGGGCAGTCCTCTGACAGTGTCTCCCATGTCACACAATCAATTCCAAAGTTCTTAAGAGATGTGCTGGCCACCTTGCTTGAAAGAAAAACATATGCTTACTAAAAAGACTATTTTATGGAGAACTCACAGAGAGCAAACATTCACATAGTGATCAGAAGAAGTGATACAGGGACACTCTGAAGGTCTCTCTTAAGAACTTTTGTCTTTGGGGAGGTTAAATGGCACAGTGAATAAAGCACCCACCCTGGGGTCAGGAGGACCTGAGTTTAAATCCAGCCTCAGGCACTTAACACTTACTAGTGTGACTTAACACTTACTAGCCATGTGACCTTGGGCAAGTCACTTAACCCCAATTGCCCTGCCCTCCCCCTGCAAAAAATTAAAAAAAAAGAACTTTTGTCTTTGTAGCCCTAGTTCCTAGCACAGTTTTCTGCACACAATAGGTGCTCAATAAAGATCTATTGAATTGAATAAGCACCTTCTGTACTAGGCACTAAAGTACTTAGAGAAACCAAAATTTCTGTAAGTCATTGACCCTGCTGCTTTCACGAATATTGTGGTCTAACAGATCTACTGACTCCCAAGTCACTATTCTTTAATGAAGTTTATTTCCAGTTACACTGATTGTCATTCAGACTAAAGGAAAAATACCTTTGACCTGGAAAGTCAAATCCTGATAGTGACCTGAGCTAAGATTTTGAAAAACTTCTAAATTTTCCCCTAATCTCTAATACATTTAATATATTGTGACTGGTGATTATTAGGATCCTATCCTGAATAGTACTGTTTTCATTATTCATCTACCAAACAGGAAAGTACACTCATTTTTGTCATATGGCTGTCCTGTTTTGAAGGCATCTTGGTTAAGAGTTCATCAGTAATTTTCCAAATAAATCATCAATAGGTGCTGGCAATATTGATTGTGTGTCAGTATCTGAACAAACTACAGCCTACTCTGGATTCTGTTTCATATTCATTGCGTCTTATATTTATTTTTCAAAGGCTGTCCCAGAAAGTGTTTGGCTTCCACAACAAATTTACTAGAGAGGTGTGCTCTCCAGAAAACCTCACTCCCAGATCAATTCTCGTTCATAGTTCTCTCGTCCTCCTTTGGATCATTTTACTGTGCTTCCCTAACCGATGAGAAATGCTAATGTGAGAAATATAATTAGTCTAGGAATAAACAATATTTGTTGGAAAACCAGGAAGGTTTTCATTACATTTATTTTATATTTATTCTTTCTGAATAAATTGGTAGCTCCCTTAATGGAATATGCCAACTTAGACAAATGTGAGTTCTTTTATACTGGTTCCATTCAAATTCCCCGCCTTGTTCTCCATTGGCTAGGCCAAACCTCCCGAACTGCCCAAGTCATGCTCCCCTCAAACAGATCATGGACCATTTAGAAAAGCCTTTAACCCCCTCCCTGATCAGAAGCCTGGCCCTGCTAGATCTCAGCTTTGATTAGAACCAGTCACCTCTGACCCACGTGCTGCTATCACTCAAAGACAGGAGCACTTTTAGTTATGTGGAAACAAAATGCCTCCCATCATTTACCACAATTCCCTCTCTTTTATTTTATTCAGATTTTTGTTTCCACACCTTTAATACTCCCTGACTCTATTTCTCATAGGAATTCTTCCCCTTATCCTTCCCCTTTAAGTAAGATTGACACATTGACAAATTACAAGGGGGCAGTCCCCTTTATGAGTAGAGATACAGAGACCCAAAAGAAAATAATAATAAATGATCAATTGTTCTTTTAAGATTCAGAATTATCTTCTCACACAGCTGTCCACAGGGAGGACATTATCTGACAGACATTCTCTGGTTCTTGCTGCTCCATCTCAGTCATCTTGTAGAAATCTGCTTTCTTTATGTCCATTCTCCTACAAAAGTGACCCTGGAAAAATTTTATATTACCATTCCTAAACCTTATACCCTTATTATTCTTACAAAATTAAAATTGGAACCTTGGCCAATTGTCATGTTCAAGAAATTCACATTAGAACCCAGTTTCTTATACTTTATACTAATCCATTATTAATTCCTCCACCAGGAGTATGAGATTTCACTAAGGAATTAATAACAGGCTCCAGGACATACATAAATACATTAAATAATCTAATTTAAAACAGTACATATCAATTCATAAAACAATGACAACTTCTGGTCATGTTATGCTCCTCTCAAAGCATTTACAAAATAGACCACAAACCATTTCTGTTTTAACATTAACTAATGGTAACAAAACTGAGAAAAGTATGGCATTAACTAAGTAACAGAATAATATTCTCAAAAGACCTTGATCTAATTGTCTAATAGTATACTATTACAAAGAATTAAAGGACCCTAACTTATACAGGAATATATACTAGTGACAGATATCAAGGCTAAATAGCTAGTTTTTGTTTGTACTTAAATCCTAAACTCAATCTTATAGTCACCTTTATCAAAGAAGGCAAACAGGCTATGTTATATACATCTATATCATTTATTCCATTAAAGTTAGCAGATAAGTGCTTCACAGAGCCAAAACATAAGTTCTGACCAACTAACACATGCCCAGTATACCCAAACCTACCTCACACCGCATGTGCCTCTAAAAAAGACAAGAGAAGTCCCACTATTCAGCCCTATCTGGTCTTTGAAGTTGCTGGCACAGGAAAGGGCATTTTTAGAGCAAAAAAAACCAGTCTGATTGATTAGTTCAGTCTTTGGCTTTTACTGGGGTTCATATCTTGTCAGCTAAGATGTTCTAAAATCAATTATTTAATAGATTTTTTATTATGCTTACAAAATTTTTGAACATAGAAAATTACCATTAAGAGAATTAGGGACATAACTAAAGCAATGAAATAACATCTCCCCAGCTCCATGTCAATTCCAGACCGAAGGTATGTCAAACTACAAATTGCAGTATTGAGCCAGACCCAAAGGGACTAGCACATGCCGAAAAGCAGTTCTCTCAACCTCCCCATGAGATCACCCCCTGCAGTTCATAGATGCACCCTTGCTGGGCCTCTGGTCTCATGAATCTTTGGCTCAGATAGCCTTTCTTGATATCCACACCTGGAGTAAGATGGCAAAAACCAGTTAGTTAACAGTCCCATCAAATGTTAAATAGAAAACTCCACTGATCAGCTTCAGATATGACTATAACCTCATATTGCTTAAGGAACATCTTTAAGGTGAGACTTAAGTAGCCTGCATGCATTTCTACACTCATTTTAGTTAAAAAAATCAAATCTCCAATTAAGATCATAGGTTATTGCTCTAATATATTTGCATCTGTTTCCCAAGCTACTCTATCTTTCTCTGACCATGGTTGATATGAAAGAATGAGTCATAACCATACAAGTACTAATTTTATCTTATATTTTAGGTCATGGAATGAGTTCAAACCAAAACATAAGTACTCCACAAGACACCTCCAAGAAATTTACACTGAAATTCTTTTCCCTGAACTGAAGATGTCTCTGATTTAGTCCCACTAATTAATTTAGTCAATTGTATTAATGCCCAAATGCTCTTATATCACTTTGAACTTTAAATGTATCCCAGTCTTAGTCTATAAGATATTTATTTTCTTTTATCTAATTATTAATGTTTTATTCCATGGACTTTATCTTTCACGAGACTGTGCAAGAGTACCAATTTACCCAATTACTTGAATGAAAATAGCAAAATTTCATGTAATGCATTATGCCAACTTTTTATTGATTACAGAAACCTGCCACAAAAAGGAAAGGCAGGGACCTAGTTAAAGTATCCATACACAGTATCACATCCACCTTATAGCCAGACTCAGGAACAGTCAGGTGAAAAACATTACTCTTCAAAGGAACATAATGGGGAAACTGAACAGAAGGATCCCATTCCAGGCTGAGGCAAGGGCTGCCCTTTTGACTTTTCCCCATGTAGTGGTTTATTGAGCTTAAAATGTAATCTGCTATAGTCCCATAAACTTTTTACATCAGATGGCAAATTTCACTAATCAAAAACTTTACCAGGATTCCCATCCTAAATTCTAAATTTGTACTAAAAACAAATTACTAGAAATAAAATTTGTTAACTTTAAAAGCCAGTTTGGAGGCTAGCTGGTCTCCAACTCCACTGACCCTCAGTAAGACTTACAGGGCTTCCTAGTCTTAGGGGCCCTTATATAAATTGCTGCCCCTCCCCCTCCTTCTCTTCTTATAGGTGGAGAATAGTGAAGCTCTCTTCTTAATCTGATCTGTGATAAATAAAAAAAAAACCCTTGGACTCTTTAGGCAATCCACCTGAACTCCCCAAATCTCAGGGTCCACCTGGAAATTTCAGAATATTCACAGGAAGTTTGAATATCACACAACTTCCTATACATAACTGACAAAATTACTAGAGATCTTACAAAGCCTTTGTGTAATTGTCAATTTTCCCTTTACAAACATATTTTTGTAAATACTTGATTTAAACAATAACTCCAAATAGCTTAATCTTCCCAAATGGCAGTTGTTCCACATATGTCCTTAAGAGAGTAGGCATTCTCAAGGGTACCAATCAACCTTGATGGGCCTACATGTGGGGAGGTAGGCTATATTAAAATGAGGTCTTGAGTAATGACCTAGGTCACTCAATCCTGATCAAAGTGGCATCCAGAAATTTCCATATTGCTCAACAATAGGGAGGAATTCACATTTTCCCAGCCCTGTCTGGGCATCTCTGTAAGAATAGACCCCTTAGATTGGATCTTACAGGTCCTTCTGAAGAAGGACTGGGCTTTGACAGAAAAAGGGAGGGAGACTGAGGAGGCTGTGAAGATACTGCTTCAAATTCCTTATTCAATTCCTTATTCACTCTCAAAACCTCTAGGGAGTGCTAAAAACCCTTTAGCTTCAAAAGCATAAGTGTGGGGCATTGCTCTAAAAACTCCTAGTTTATTCTGTAACTTAAATGTGCTCCAAAGTCTTCCTTCCCCTTGAACCTTACAATTCCTTGTCTCCCCCATCCTAGGTCATAACATTTCTTTTGTTTCCCTTATCTTATGCCATCCATCTTCCTCATCCTGTCCTTAATCTCTTAACCCTCTACATAAGCATATCTCCCAAATATGTGTCCTACCCAGAAACTCATAAAATTCACTGTGGATTTGAATATAAAATTCAATATAATTATCAATTTTCTCTTAGCAAAACAATTTCAACTGAAACTTCTTAAAGCAAAAATAAATCTTTAAACATTGGAATTCATTAAAACTAATTTGCTGTGGAGGCCTGGACAATGACACAGGGGCAGCACTCAGAGGCCTGAATGAGGCCTGGTCAATATGGTGGCAAGTTGATCCACCAACCACAAGGGTCATTTCCAGGTCTACCACAACAGGGCTAGAATCTGAAGGAGCTAGGTAAGAGACAAATGCAGGGCCCATGGCAGTGGCAGCAGCTGCTCCTGGGACTACCAACCCACAGCCTGGAAATTTAAAAAGCCCCTACCTGAACTTTCAGGGATCAGGATGGCAGAGTGAACCTGGCTGCTACAATTACCCCATCTGACCCTGAAAACACAGTAATCATTGCCCCAGAGCAAAATTTTAAACAGTAAAAGTTTGGGAACCCTGGAGGAAGGGAGTGGCTAAGGCACTGCCCCCAAATGAGAAAAAAAACAAGACTGTAAAGACAAAGACTCTAGAATCCTATTATTGTGAGAGGGAGGAATCAAATTCAGAAGGAGACAGTATTGACTCCACACCCACAGGTCAAGCCTCCACAGAGAATATGAACTGGTCTCAAGCACAGAAAGCATTCTTAGATGAGCTCAAAAAGAACTTTAAAAACTAAATTAGAGAGGTAGAAGATAAAATCAATAATTCTTTTAAAATCAAAATCTCAAAATTAGAAAAATATTACAGTGAAGAAAACAGCTCCTTAAAAAAATGTTTCAGCTAAAAATGGAATCTGAACATATGGAAAAGGAACTTCAAAAACTGAGAAAAATAATTCACTAAAAATTAGAATCAACCAAATTAAAGCTAATGACTCTATGAGGCACCAAGAATCAGTCAAACAAAACATCAAGAATGAAAATTTAGAAAAAGAGGTAAAATATCTCAATGGAAAAAGAACTGACCTGAAAAACAGATCCAGGAGAGATAATCTGAGAATTATAGGTCTACCAGAAAATCATGATGAAAAAATGAGCCTGAACAACATCTTTCAAGAGCTCATCAAGGAAAACTGCCCTGAGATCCTAGAACCAGAGGGTAAAATAGAAATTGAGAGAATCCACCAGACACCTCCTGAAAGAGATCCCAAATTGAAAAGTCCATGAAATGTTTTAATAAAATTCCAGAACTATCAGGTAAAAGAGAAAATACTATAAGAAGCCAGAAAGAAACAATTCAAATATCACAGAGCCACAGTGAGGATCACACAGGATCTGGCAGCTTCTACACTGAAAGATCAGAGGGACTGGAATATGATATTTTGCAAGGCAAAAGAGGTCAGATTACAACCAAGGATCACCTATCCTGGGAAACTGAGGATAATCTTCCAGGCAAAGAGATGGTTATTCAATGATATAAGGGACTTCCAGACCTTCCTGATGAAAAAGCCAGAGCTCAATGGAAAATTCAACCTCCAATTACAAGACTCAAGAGAGACATAGAAAGGTAAATAGGAAACACACACACATAACCTGTTATTTAATAAGAGCAAACTGTTTACATCCCTATATGGGAAACTGATACCTGTTAATATTGTGAATTCTATGCCTATGGCAACATCTAAAAGGGATATAGATAAATAGAAGTGTGGGTATAAATTACACAAAATGATGATAAAAAAAACCCTTATTAAGGGTTGCAAAGGGACTGCAATGGAAGAAGAGGAAATAATGAAGCAGAAAAGGGTAAATTATGCAACACAAAGAGGCATAAAAACATTATAGTAGAGGGAAAGAAGGGAGGGAGATGAGCATTGTATGAGCTTTTCCCTCACTGGTTCTGGTGCAAGGAGGGAATAACATAATCAGTTAAGTATAGGACTCTATAGAGAAGAGACATCAAACTTATCATAATAGAGGGAAAGATGGGAGGGAGAGGAGCCTTGCATGAGATCTATTCTCATCAATATTGGCTCGAGGAAGAAATAACATACTACATTAAATATAAAAATCTATCATAGCCTACAAGCAGTAGGAGGGGGGAAGGGACAAGAAAAGGGGGCTTAGAAGGAGGGAAGAAGTAGTAATGGGGAAGGATAAGAAAAGGGAGGGGAGCTGATAAGGAGGGAATACTGAGGGAGGTGGTGGTCAAAAGGAAAACTCTTAAGGAGGGGAAGGGAGAAGGGGGAAAAATAAAAGCATAAACAAGGGAGGGAATAGGATGGAGGGAAAGAGAAAGATAGTAATCATAACTCTGAATGTGAATGGGATGAACTCTCCCATAAAACAGAGGCAGATAGCAGAATGGATTAAAAACCATAATCCTAAAATATGTTGTTTAAAAGAAACACATTTGAAACAGGGGGATACACAGGGTAAAGGTAAAAGAGTAAAGGTAAAAGGCAGAAGTATACTATATCAGGCCTCAGCTAGAGAAAAAAAAAGTGGGGGTAGCAATCCTTACGTCAGACAAAGAAAAAGCAAAACAGATCTAATTAAAAGAGATAAGGAAGGAAACTATATCCTGGTAAAAAGGCACCATCGAAAATAAAGCAATATCATTACTAAGCATTTATGCACCAAGCAATACAGCATCCAAATTCTTAAAAAGAGAAGTTAAGGATGTTAGAGGAAGAAATAGATATCAAAAGTTTGCTAGTGGGGGACTTCAATCTTCCCCTCTCTGAGGTTGAGAAATCTAACCTCAAAATAAACAAGAAAGAAGTTAAGGAGGTAAATAGAATCTTAGAGAAGATAGATATGGTAGACCTCTATAGACAACTGAATGGAGATAAAAAGGAATATACCTTTTTCTCAGCAGTACATTGCACATATACAAAAACTGACCATGTACTAGAGCATAAATACCTCAAAATTCAGTGTAGAAAGGCAGAAATACTAAATGCATCCTTCTATGATCATGATGCAATAAAAATCATATGTAATAAAGGGCCATGGAAGGATAGACTAAAAACTAATTGGAAACTAAATAACTTAATCCTAAAGAATGAATGGGTCAAACAAGAAATTATAGAAACAATAAGTAACTTCATTCAAGAGAATGACAATCATGAGACAACATACCAAAACTTTTGGGAAACAGCAAAAGTAGTTCTCAGTGGAAGTTTTATATCCCTGAATGCATACATAAATAAAATAGAGAAAATGGAGGTCAATAAATTGGGCATGCAACTGAAAAGCTAGAAAAAGAACAAATTGAAAAACCCCAATTTAACTCTAAATTAGAAATAATGAAAACCAAAGGAGAGATTAATAAAATTGATTTTAAGAAAAGTATTGAATTAGTAAATAAAAATAAGAGCTGGTATTTTGAAAGAAACAATAAAATTGACAGACCATTAGTCAATATGATAAAAAAAGTAAGAAAACCAAATTACAAGTGTCAAAAATGAAAAGGGTGAGTCTACCTCCAATGAAAAGGAAATTAAAACAATAATTAGTAATTATTTTGCCCAATTGTATGCACATGAACTTGACAATCTTAGTGAAATGGATAAATATTTACAAAAATATAAGTTGCCCAGATTAACAGAAGATGAAGTATACTACTTAAATAACCTCATCTCCAAAAAAGAAATTGAACAAGCCATCAATGAACTCCCTAGGAAAAAATCTCCAGGGCCAGATGGCTTTACTAGTGAATTCTACCAAACATTTAAAGAACTATTGACTCCAATACTCTACAAACTATTCAGGAAAATTGGAGAAGAAGGAGTCCTACCAAATTCTTTTTATAACACAAATATGGTACTGATACCTAAATCAGGAAGAGATAAAACAGAGAAAGAAAATTACAGACCAATTTTGCTCATGAACATAGATGCAAAAACTCTAAATAAAACATTAGCAAAAATTACAGTAACTCATCATGAGAATAATACACTTTGATAAGGTAGGATTTCTTTCAGGAATGCAAGGGTGGTTTGATATCAGGAAAACTATCAGTATAATTGATCACATCAAAAACAAAACTAGCAGAAACCATAAGATCATCTCAATAGATGCAGAAAAAGTTTTTGACAAAACACAACACCCATTCCTATGAAAAACACTAGAAAAGTATAGGAATAAATGGAGTCTTCCTTAAAATAATAAGCAGTATCTATCTAAAACCATCTGCAAGTATTATAGGCAATGGGGATAAGCTAGAAGCATTTCCAATAAAATCAGAGGTTAAACAAGCATTTCCACTATCACTCCTCTTATTCAATTTGGCACTAGAAATGTTAGTAGTAGCAATAAGAGAAGATAAAGAAATTGAAGGAATCAAATTAGGCAAAGAAAAGACTAAGCTATCACTCTTTGCCAATGAGATGATGATATACTTAAGAGAGTCCTAGAGAATCAAGTAAAAAACTACTTGAGATAAACAAATTTGACAAAGTTGCAGGATATACAATAAACCCACATAAGTCCTTGTCGTTCATATATATCTCTAATGAAATCCAACACCAAGAGATAGAAAGAGACATCTCATTTAAAGTTACTGTAGACATTATAAAATATTTGGGAATCTACCTGACAAAACAAATCTAAGACTTAAATAAACAAAACACTTTTCACAGAAAAAAAAAAACGTCAGATATAACTAGTTGTAAAAACATCAATTGCTCATGGCTGGGCCAAGCTAATATAAGAAAAATGACAATTTTACCTAAATTAAACTACATGTTTAGTTCCATACCAATCAATCTACCAAAAATCACTTTGTAGGGCTAGAAAAAATAGTAGCAAAATTTATTTGGAAGAACAAAAAGTCCATAATATCAAGGCAATTAATGAAAAGAAATGCTAGGTAAGGTGGCCTAGCCATATCAGATTTTAATCTCTTTTATAAAGCAGCAGTCATCAAAACTACTTGGTACTGGTTGAGGAATAGAGTAGTGGATCATTAGTATAGATTGTGTACATGAGACAACAGCCAATGATTAGTAATCTACTCTGATAAACCCAAAGACCCCAGTTTTTGGGATAAGAACACACTATTTGACAAAAACTACTGGAAAAACTGGAACATAGAATGGCAGAAATTGGATGTAGACCAATATCTAACACCATACACTAAAATAAAGTCGAAATGGGTGCATGATCTAGGTGTAATGGCTCATACTGTAAGCAATCTGGGAGAGCAAGTGATAGTTTACTTGTCAGATGTATGGAGAGGTGAAGACTTCATGATGAAACAAGAGATAGAGATCATTATAAAATGCAAAATAGATAATTTTGATTACATTAAATTGAAAAGCTTCTGTACAAATAAAGCCAATATTACCAAGATTAAGAGGGAACACTGGGGGGAGGGGGGAGTCAAGATGGCAGAGTAGAAGCAGGTCTTCTGCAGGGCTCCTAGCTTCCACCTTCCCCAATCCATGTAAAAGGGGATTGTAAACAAACTTTGGAGATACAGAACCCATAAAATGACGCAGAGAAGCTAACCTCCCCCTGAGGACAGCCCAGCAGGCCAGCAGGAATCATCCAGCCCAGCGCTCTGGTTGCCGAGCCCAGCTCCATGCACAGGTTTTAGCCCCAGGGTGGGCCTGACCAGCCACCTGCTGGAGGGAATCCAGATCACGAGCAGCTGTGGTCCTTTCCAGATTTATCAGCACATAGATGACAAGGACAAAGTGAGAGGTCAATGCAGTATGGACTTTGGGACCCAGTAAGTGGGGGTGCATGGCTTTTGCCCCCAGGGCAAGAACCTGCTGAGGGTTGTGGTGCAGCCACCACCACCACATTGCAGCTTCAGCTCCTGGCCTGCAGAGTATAGGGGGACAAAGTGACCAGTCTGAGTGGTAATTGCTCTTGCTTTAACCTGATTGGATCTGGATTGCAGTCTAGGGTGGAAATCCTGGAGTGTGTGAGCAGCTTGCCAGAGCATGTGGAGGCTTCAGCAAGGGCTCCCAACTAATACCTCTGGCAGCTGAGAAAACGCCAGCATTTGGGACAGAAGCTCCCTGTCTGGTAGCAGAGTCCTACTGTGGCAAAAAGCCCAAAAGTGAAGTAATTGAGTGGAAACATGCCCAGGCAAAGGACACAAAGCAAACAGAAAAAAACAACATAAGACTCCTATTTTGGGGACCAAAAGGATCAAAGCATGGAACAGGAGGAAGACAGTGAAGTAAGAACTCCTGCACCAATAGCTTCAAAGGAAAATATGAGCTGGTTACAGGTCATAAAGGGCCTCAAGAAACAAATAAGAGAGATGGAGGAAAAATTGGGAAGAGAAATGAGAATGATGCAAGAAAATTATGAAATGAGAGTCAACAGCTTGATGAAAAAACCAGAGTTGAATAGAAAATTTGACATTCAGATACAAGAAGCAAGAGAAGCATGAGAAAAAAAAAAACAGGAAAAAAACCCAAAATGAACTTATCAAAGTGGAACTATTATTTTGTATAGTTGTATAATTGTAATATGATTGTAAAACTGATAATTGTAACTGATGAAACTTTCCTCAGTATGAAAATAGTTGAAGGGAACACACACACACACACACACACATATATGTCTATATCAGAGGGTATATGGGCATATGAATACACATGTGAATATGTGTATATATGTTTACAGGTAGACATAGATAGAGGGCACAGGACCAATTAAATAGGAAGGGATAATACTTAAAAGGTGAAATTAAGAGGTGAGAGAGGAATATAATGAGAGGAGATGGGGAGAGACAGAATGGGATAAACTGTCTCATACAGAAGAGTCAAGGGAAAATGGTTACAATGGAGGGGAAGAATAGGAAGGCAAAAGGGAATGGGTCAACCTTATTCTCATTGAATTTGGCTTGGGGAGGGAATGAAATACACACTAAATAGGGTATCTCACCCTCCAGGAGAGTAGGGGGAAAGGGATGAGAGGGGGGATGATGGAATGGAGGGCAGGCTGTGGCAAGGAGGGAAGTTGGAAGCACCCACTTTTGAAAAGGGACTGGATCAAAGTAGAGAATAGAACTAGTTGGATAGGAGGCAGGGAAATATAGTAAGTCTTTTACAAGATATCAACTATGTTAATGTTTTGCATAAGCCACACATGTGCAACCTATACTGAACTGATTATCTTTCCAGTAAGGAAATTCATATTATTAATATTAATTTAATTATTAAATATTAATGAAATATGAAATATTAATACCATTAATAATACTATTTTACGTGTAATTGGGAAATAAGATATACAGGTACTGGGACATAGAGATCTACCCTGCCCTACTGGAAAGTCAAAGGGGGTATGAGAGAAGATATGGGAGTGAGCAGATTGGGGATATACTGTGAAACTGCTATTTTGGGGCAGTGGGTAGGGGAAAAATGGGGAGAAAATGTGTAACTCAAAATCTGGCAGAAATGAATGATATAAATCAGAAGTTAATAAAGCATTTGAAAAATGAAAAAAAAAAAGACTAAGAGGGAAGTGGAAAATTGGGAAAGAATTTTTACAACCAGTGTCTCTGATCAAGGCCTCATTTCTAAAGTGTACAAAGAATTGAGTCAAATCTATAAGAATACAAGCCATTCCCCAGGTGATAAATGGTCAAAGGATATGAACAGGCAGTTCTCAGAAGATGCAATTAAAAATATCTATATGCATATGAAGAAAATGTTCTACATCACTATTGATTAGAGAAATGCAAATCAAAACAACTCTGAGGTACCACATCTCACGGGCCAGACTGGCTAAGATGACAAAACAGGAAAATGGTAAATGCTGGAGAGAATGTGGAATATTTGGAACACTAATGCATTGTTGGTGGAGTCATGAACTGATCCAGCCATTCTGATGAGCAATCTGTAACTATGCCCAAAGGGCTATAAATAAATGCATACCCTTTGACCCAGCAATACCACTTCTAGGGTTACATCCCAAAGAGATCAGAGAAGTGGGAGGAGGACCCATATGTACAAAAATATTTATAGTGCCTCTCTTTGTGGTAGCAAAGAATTGGAAATCAAGGGAATACCCATCAATTGGGGAATGGCTGAACAAGTTGTGGTATATGAATGTAATGGAATGCTACTGTGCTATAAGAAATGAAGAGCAGCTGGACTTCATAATAACCTGGAGAGACTTATATAAACTGATGCTGAGTGAGAAGAGCAGAATCAGGAGAAATCTGTACACAATGACAGACAAAATACGTGTGATGATAGACTGGGCTCCTCTCAGAAATGCAAGGTTATAAGACAACTCCAAAAGACTCATGATCAAAAGAGATATCCACATCCAGAGAAAGAGATGAGGAGTCTGAATGCATAACTGTGGAAAAATTTTAAAGTTTCTCTGATAAAGTCTTCATTTCTCAAGTATATAGGAAATGGAGTCAAATGTATAAAAATAAGAGTGACAGATGGTCAAATGATGTAAACAGATATCTTTCAGAAGAAGAAATCAAATCTATCTATAGGCATATGAAGAAGTGCTCTAAATCACTATTGATTAGAGAAATGAAAATTAAAACAACTCTTAGCTATCACTCCACACCTATCAGCTTGGCTAATATGACAGAAAAGGTAAATGACAAATGTTGGAGGGGATGTGGGAAAGTTGAGACACTAATGCACTGTTGGCAAAGTGGTACATTGATTCAACCATTCTGTAGAGTAATTTGGAACTATGCCCAAAGGGCCGTAAACCCATGCATACCTTTTGACCAAGCAATACTGTATCCGAAAGAGATTTAAAAAACAAAAGCAAAAGGAAAAGGACATATATGTACAAAAAAATTTTAGTAGCTCTTTTAGTGGTGGCAAAGAATTGGACATTGAGGAAATTTCCATCATTTGGTGAAAGGTTGAACAAGTTGCTGTGTATTATTATGATGGAATACTATTGTACTACAAGAAATGATGAACAGGATGCTCTCAGAAAAACCTGGGAATACTTACATGAACTGATGGGAAGTGGAGGAAGAAGAACCTGGAGAATATTGTTCATACTAAGTGCAATAATGTATGATGATCGATGGTGAATGACTTAGCTATTCTCAGCAATACAATCATCCAAGATAATTTTGAAGGACTCCTGATGGAAAATGCATCTCCAGAGAAAGAACTGATGAAATTGGAATCAGATACAAACATACTTTTTTTTATATTCTTTATTTTTCTTAGGGATTATCTTTTCTTTACAAGATGACTGACATGGAAATCCATTTGGCATGACGGCATGTGTATAACCCATGTCAAATTGCTTGTCTTCTCAACATGGTGGGGGGGAGGGGTTGGCAAGGACAGGAGGGAGAGAATTTGAAAATCAAAATTCTTTAAAGCAAATGTTAAAAATTATTTTTACATACCATTCGAGGAAAATATTAAACTGAATAAAAAAAATTAAACCTGGACAAATCCCTTTGCACTCAATTATCTCTGAGTTGCCTTCCAATTTTAAATCTCTGATCCTAAGAAGTGAATTCCACTGGAGTAAACACTTTATACATTTAGTATCATGGATGTGGGAAGTTGTTGACTGGGTTGGTTGGTGGAAAGCTAAGGTCCATCTCTACTAACATAGTGACTGGGTAATCCTAGGCAAACATCTCAACTTCGTAGTGTTTTCAGCCAACTCAGAAGAGTTTCCGATCTGCTTTGGGAAAAGGCATCCCTAGAACAATGAATTCACAAATCCTGACACTTCTTCCCCCAAAAAATGTTCTAGATGTGTATGATGTGAGTTAAGGTCAGCAATCTCTGCCTTGATACCAAACAGTTATGCCCTATGGTGTGCAAGTGCCCGTTGGAGTCTAAGATGACTGACTGGTCAGTACAGGAAGCATAAAAACATAGATGTTTACTTAATGAAACATTTTATTGGAAAAGAAGATGAAGATTTCAGTCACTAGAATGCCTATAGAGATGGCGACTTTTTTGTGTATGAAAGATAAGCCACATTCTTTTTTTTCCAATTTATTTATTTATTTTTAGTTTTCAACATTCATTTCCACAAGATTTTGAGTTACAAAATTTTCTCCCTGTGTTCCACTATCCCCATCCCAAAATAACAAGCCTACTGAGTACCTTTTCCCCCTATCTGTTCTCTCTTATATCCTCCTCCATCACCTCTCCCAAATTTTCTAGTAGGGCAAGATGGATTTCTATAGCCCAGTGCCTGTATTTCCCAGTTGCATGTAAAAAAAGATTTTTAAAACATTTCTTTTTAAAATTTTGAGTTCTAGATTTTTTTGCTTCTTTCCTCCTCACCCCCTACCCCCACTGGGAAGATAAGCAATTCAATATATGTTGTACATATATTGTTTTATATATATATATATATATATATAGTTACACAAAACATTTCCACAGTAGTTATATTGTGAAAGATTGACTATATTTCTGTCCATCCTATCCTGCCTCTCACTTATTCTATTTTCTCCTTTGACCCTACTGCTCTTCAAAAAGGTTTGCTTCTAACTACCCTCTCCCCCAATCTTCTCTCCCTTCTATCATCCCCTTCTTATCACCTACACCCCTATTTTCCTATAGGGTAAGATACCCAATTGGTTGTGTATGTTATTCCCTCCTTAAGCCAAATTCAATGAGAGTAAGGTTGTCCCATTCCCTTTCACCTTCCTGCTCTTCCCCTCCATTGTAACAGTTTTCTCTTGCCTCTTTTATATGAGATAATTTACCTTATTCTATCTCTCCATTTCTCCTTCTCTCATTATATTCCTCTCTCACCTCGTAATTTTATTTTTTAGATATCATCCCTTCCTAATCTACTGATCCTGTCCCTTCTGTCTATGCATACATGTGTATAAATATGTACACACTCATATATATATTTATACACACATACACCCTTCTATACATACATGTATGTATGTATACACACACATACACACACACACACACATATATATATTCCCTTCAAATATCCTCATACTGGGAAAAGTCTTATGAGTTACAATTATCATTTTTCCATGTAGGAATGCAAATAGTTCAACTTTAATAAATTCCTTATGATTTCTTTTTCCTTTTTACCTTCTGATGCTTCTCTTGCTTCTTGTATTTGAAAGTCAGATTTTCTGTTTAGCTCTGTGTTTTTCATCAAGAATGATTGAAAATCGAGATGCAGAGGCAGGCCCGGAAGGCGTGGTGCAGCTGGCAGACACAGAGGCAGGCTTGGAAGGCACGGCTGGCAGAGGCAGGCCCGGAGGGGGCCTGATCAACTCGGAGGGCAAGTCTTCCCACCAACCACAAGGGCCACTACCAGGCCTATCACCAAAGGGCTGGGACTGGAAAGAGCAAGGTAAGAAGCAAATACAGGGGTCCCTGTCCTGGATAGCAAACACTCCTGGGGCTACCACTTCATAGCCCAGAAATTTTTTAAAAAGCCCCTTTCAGGACGTCCAAAGACCAGGATGACAGAGTGAATCTCACTTGCTCCAAACCCCCCCTTTGACCCTGAAAACATAGTAACTCTTGCCCCAGGGCAAAACCCTCTACAGTAAAGGCTTGGGATCCTAGAGGAAGGGCGTGGTAAAGACCCTGTCTCAAAATGGGTAGAAAGCAGACTACAAAGACAAAGACTCTGGAGTCCTACTATCCTCAGAGGGAGGAACCAAATTCAGAGTGAGACAATGTGGAGTCCACACCCACAGCTGAAACTTCAATAGGAAATGGGTCCCAAGCACAGAAGGCTCTCCTAGATGAGATCAAAAGGAACTTTGAAAACAAAATGAGAGAGATATAAGACAAAATGAATAATTCTATCAAAACCAAAATAGCAGAATTAGAAAAACATTACAATGAGGAAAACATCTCTCTAAAAAGAAAAGTGTATGATATGGAAAAGGAGCTCCAAAAATTAACCAAGGAAAATGATTTGCTAAAAACTAGAATCAACTAAACGGAAACAAACAACTCTATGAGGAACCAAGAATTAGTCAAGCAAAACAACAAGAATGAAAAATTAGAAAAAGAGGTAAAATACCTCAAAGAAAAAATAACTGACCTGGAAAACAGATCCAGGAGAGATAATCTGATATTCATAGGCCTACCAGAAAATCATGATGAAAAAATGAGCTTGGACAGCATTCTCCAAGAGCTCGTTAAGGAAAACTGCCCTGAGATACTAGAACCTGAGGGTAAAATAGAAATTGAGAGAATCCACCGGACACTTGCTGAAAGAGATACCAAACTGAAAAGTCCTCGAAATGTTGTGGGCAAACTCCAGAACTACCAGATAAAAGAGAAAATAATTCAAGCAGCCAGAAAGAAACAATTCAAATATTGAGGGTCCACAGTGAGGATTACACAGGATTTGGCAGCCTCTACACTGAAAGATCGGAGGCAGTGGAATACAATTTTCCAGAAGGCAAAAGAGCTCGGGTTACAACCAAGGATCACATACCCAGCGAGACTGAGCATATTCTTCCAAGCAAAGAGATGGTCATTCAATGATATAACAGAGTTCCAGACCTTCTTGATAAAAAAGCCAGTACTCAATGGAAAATTCAACCTCCAATTATGAGATGCAACAGTGACTTAGAAAGGTAAACAAGGAAAAAACACACATAACCTGCTATTTGATAAGAGCAAACTGGTTATAGACAAGTACAGGGTATGAGTATAAAATATACAACATGATTTTTAAAAATCTTATTAAGGGCTACAAAGGACTGCAATGGAAGAAAGGGAATGAATGAAGTGGAAAAGGGTAAATTATGCCACACATACAGGCATAAAAACTGTATAGCAGAGGAAAAGAAGGGAAGGAGATAGGAATCATATGAGCTTTTCCCTCATTGGTTCTGGTACAAGGAGGGAATAACAACTAGTTAAGCAAAGGACTCTATGGAGAAGAAATGCAAAAAGTATCATATTAGAGGGAAAGAGGGGAGGGAGAGGAGCTTCACATGAGATTTGTTCATGTCACTCTTGGGCTGGAGTAAAATATATCATTCCTCAGCTAAAGTAAAAAAAAGCAGGGGTAGCAATCCTTATCTCAGATAAAGCAAAAGCAAAAATTGAGCTAATTAAAAGAGATAAGGAAGGAAACTATATCCTGTTAAAAGGCACCATCGAGAATGAAACAATATCATTACTTAACATATATGCACCAAGTGGTGTAGCATCCAAATTCCTAGAGGAGAAGGTAAAGGAATTAGAGGAAGAAATAGATAGCAAAACTATACTAGTGGGAGACCTTAATCTCCCCCTCTCTGAACTTGACAAATCCAACCTCAAAATAAACAAGAAAGAACTTAAGGAGGTGAACAGGATTTTAGAGAGGATAGGTATGATAGATCTCTGGAGAAAACTGAATGGGGATAAAAAGGAATCAAATTTCATCTCAGCAGTTCATGGCACATACTCAAAAATCAAGCATGTACTAGGGCATAAAATCCTCACAATTCTATGCAGTAAGGCAGAAATATTAAATGCATCCTTCTCAGATCATGACGCAATAAAAATTATATGCAATAAAGGGCCAGAGAAAGACAGACTAAAAACTAATTGGAAATTAAACAATTTAACCCTAAAGAATGAGTGGGTCAGGGGCGGCCAGGTAGCACAGCGAGTAAGAGCACCAGCTCCAGTGTTGAGAAGACCTGGAGATCGAATCCCGGGCTCAGACACTTAGCACCCACCCAGAAACACCTGGCCGTGTAACCTTGAGCAAGTTACTTAACCCCAATTGCTTAGGGGTGGCCAGGTGGCTCAGCGAGTAAGAGCACCGGCTCCAGTGTTGGGACGACCTGGAGATCGAATCCCGGGCTCAGACACTCAGCACCACACCCAGAAATAACTGGCCTTGTAACCTCGAGCAAGTTACTTAACCCCAATTGCTTTAAAAAAAAAAAAGAAAAAAAAAAGAATGAGTGGGTCAAACAAGAAATTATAGAAA
Source organism: Petaurus breviceps papuanus (assembly GCF_028583685.1). NCBI lineage: Eukaryota > Metazoa > Chordata > Mammalia > Diprotodontia > Petauridae > Petaurus > Petaurus breviceps. The sequence goes on along the minus strand of NW_027187282.1, from coordinate 968,876 downwards.
CAATCAGTAATTTCATTCAAGAGAATGATAATAATGAGACAACATACCAAAATTTGTGGGATACATTAAAGGCAGTTCTTAGAGGAAATTTTATATCCCTGAGTGCATACATGATTAAATTAGATAAAAGGGAGCTCAACGAATTGGGCATGCAATTGAAAAAGCTAGAAAAAGAACAAATTAAAAATCCCCAATTAAATACTAAATTAGAAATATTGAAAACCAAAGGAGAGATTAATAAAACTGAAATTAAGAAAACTATTGAATTAATAAATAAAATTAGAGAGCTGGTTTTATGAAAAAAACAACAAAATTGATAGACCCTTAGTCAATATGATAAATAAAAAAAAAGAAAAAAAAACAAATTATGAGTATCAAAAATGAAAAGGGTGAATCTACTTCCAATGAAGAGGAAATCAAAACAATAATTAGGAATTATTTTCCCCAATTGATATGCACATAAATATGCACATAAATTTGACAATCTTAGGGAAATGGATGAATATTTACAAACATATGAGTTGCCCAGATTAACTGAAGAGGAAGTAAGTTACTTTAAAAATCCCATCTCAGAAAAAGAAATTGAACAAGTGTAATGGAAATGCAAATTTAAAGATTTTCCCTGCCCCTAGGCCCTTTGATAGGCTTAAGAGACTTTGAGAATCTTCCTTGATTTGAAAATATACCCTGCCTCCTAATAGGCTGAATGTGGTCACATGGAACCTGTGGCAGGAAGCTTGGTTTTCAGGAATGCCCACACATTGATGCTGTGTGATTGGGCAGTGGGTCAAGAGGGTGGTTACATTCTCTGACTCAGGAGAAGGCTATATAATCCCTGATGTGAGGCTTTGCTTTGGGGCTCACTTTGAGAAGTGTTCTGTGATTTGATCAGATGACACTTTGGGAAGCCGTTGTTGAGAGCCACCTGGCTTTGAAAAACCCAAATGTTGATTTAGTATGGATGTAATGGTTGGACAGTTTGGAATCCTGACTACTTGATCTGTTTTTCTGTCCTGATAATTCTGTCTGTATACTCTGAAGTTTGGGGTGCTGACCTTTTTCCACTGAACTGGGTAAATGATATATGTTTGACTGATTAAAGTAAGCTTGTTAACCCATTATAAGTTGCTTTCCTTTATCAAAGCAGATCTAAGAAACTGTGTTGGCAGCCACCCTGGGGACACTGGGGTGCTTGCTGCTACAACAAGCCATCAGTCAACTCCCTAGGAAAAAATCTCCAGGGCCAGATGGATTCACTAGTGAATTCTATCAAACATTTAAAGAACAATTGATTCCAATACTCTACAAACTATTTGGGAAAATTAGGGAAGAAGGAGACCTACCAAATTCTTTTTATGACACAAATATGGCACTGATAGCTAAATCATGAAGAGATTTATAAGAAATCTTATAAATTATAAAAAAATATTATAAATATTATAAAAAAATAAATTATAAAGAAAGAAAATTATAGACCAATCTCCCTCATGAATATAGATGCAAAAATTCCAAATAAAATACTAGCAAAAAGACTACAGCAACTTATCTCAAGAATAATACACTTTGATCAGGTAGGATTTATTCCAGGAATGCAAGGATGGTTTAATATTAGGAAAACCATCAGTATAATTGATCATATCAACAATAAAACTAGCAGAAACCACATGATCATCTCAATAGATGCAGAAAAGGCTTTTGACAAAATAAAACATCCATTCCTATTAAAAACATTAGAAAGTATAGGAATAAATGGAGCCTTCCTTAAAATAATAGATAGCATCTATTTAAAGCCATCAGCAAGTATTATATGCAATGGGGAGAAGCTAGAAGCATTTCCCATAAGATAAGGGGTTAAACAAGGGTGTCCACTATCACCCCTCTTATTAAATCTGGTACTAGAAATGTTAGCAGTAGCAATTGGAGAAGAAAAAGAAATCAAAGGAATCAAATTAGGCAAAGAAGAGACCAAGCTATCACTCTTTAGAGATGATATGATGATGTACTTAGAGAATCAAGTAAAAAACTGCTTGAGACAATAAATGAATTTGGCAAAGTTGCAGGATATAAAATAAGCCCACATAAATCCTCGGCATTCCTATGTATTTCCAATAAAATTCAACAGCAAGAGATAGAAAGAGAAATCCCATTTAAAGTTACTGTAGATAATATAAAATATTTGGGAATCTACCTGCCAAAACAAACCCAGGACCTATATGACCACAACTACAAAACACTTTTCACACAAGGTCAGATCTAACTAATTGGAAAAATATCAATTGCTCATGGCTGGGTCGAGCTAATATAATAAAAATGACAATTTTACCTAAATTAAATCATATATTTAGTGCCATACCAATTAGTTTAGCAAAAAAAAAAACTACTGTATAGAGCTAGAAAAAATAGTAACAAAATTCATTTGGAAGAATAAACTGTCCGGAATATCAAGGGGATTAATGAAAAGAAATGCTAGGGAAGGTGGACTAGCTATACCAGATTTCAATCTGTATTATAAAGCAGCAGTCATCAAAACTACTTGGTACTGGCTGAGGAATAGAGGAATGCATCAATGGAATAGATTAGGCACATGAGATTCAGAATTCAACGACTATGGTAATATATTGTTTGATAAACCCCCAGACCCTGGTTTTTTGGGATAAGTACTCACGCTTTGACAAAAACTGCTGGGAAAACTGGAATATAGTATGGCAGAAACTGGGCATAGACCATTACTTAACACCATATACCAAAAGCAAGTTTAAATGGGTGCATGATATAGGTATAAAAGTTGATACTGTAAGCAGTCTTCTAAAACAAGGAATAGTTTACCTATCAGACTTGTGGAGACGGGAAGACTTTATGACTAAACAAGAATTAGAGAACATCATAAAATATAAAATGGATAATTTTGACTACATGAAATTGAATAGCTTCTCTACAAACAAATCCAATGTAACCAAGATTAAGAGGGAGGTGGGAAATTGGGAAAGAATCTTTACAACCTATGTCTCTGACAAAGGACTCATTTCTAAATATACAGAGAATTGAGTCAAATTTATAAGAATACAAGTCATTCCCCAATTGATAAAAGGTCAAAGGATATGAACAGGCAGTTTTCAGAGAAAGAAATTAAAGATATCTATAAGCACATGAAGAAATGCTCTAATTCACTATTGATTAGAGAAATGCCAATCAAAACAACTCTGAGGTACCACATCTCACCAGTCAGATTGACTAAGATGACAAAACAGGAAAACAATAAATGCTGGAGAGGATGTGGGCAAATTGGAACACTAATACATTGCTGGTGGAGTTGTGAAGTGATCCAGCCTTTCGGGAGAGCAATCTGGAATTACGCCCAAAGGGCTATAAATACTTTCATACCCTTTGATGCAGCAATACCACTCCTAGGGTTATATCTGAAATTGATCATAGAAGTGGGAGAAAGACCCATATGTACAAAAATGTTTATAGCAGCTCTTTTGTGGTGGCAAAGAATTGGAAATTAAGAGGGTGCCCATCAATTGAGGAATGGCTGAACAAGTTGTAGTATATGCATGTTGTGGAATGCTATTGTGGTATAAGAAACGAGGAGCAGACAGTCTTCATATTTACCTGGAGAGGCTTATACAAACTGATGCTGAGTAAGGAGAGTAGAACCAGGAGAAATTTGTACACAATTACAGACACAACGTATGTGTGATGACCAACTTTGATAGACTGGACTCCTCTCAGCAATGCAGTGATATAAGTTGATCCCAAAAGACTCATGATGGAGACAAATATGTGCATCCAGGTGTGATAGTAATGGAATATAAAGATTCCCCTGTATTGGCTTGGTTTTCAAATTGAGTGTGTTAAAACCCAGAGCTTGTTAATCCCGCCTGTGGGATGGACTTGTTGATGTGAAAAGAAAATCCTGAACTGGGAGGAGCTGGTGACGGTAGATTTGGAGACACAAGAGAGAGGCAGAAGAACTTTTTGGAAGCAGCACCTCGTGGAGGCAGAGAGAGACTGAGAGAATTGCTGGGGGCCACTTTGAATTGCCCTGGACTTTTGAGACCTGCCCCCTGAGCTGCCAAGGACTGAGGAGACATGGCTGTTTTGCTGGTACTTTGTCTGTCTGATTTGATGTTGTTTTGCCAGATTTGTCCACTGGTGAAAGACAGTCCTGTTGAAGAAGTCCTGGAACCTGGCTGTTGGCTAAGAGTTCCTGAGACTGTCCTGCAGACAGAGAGTGAATACTGTCCACTGCTGAAGGACAGTGCTGTTCTTGAAGGGGTCTGGGAACCTTTCTGTTGGTTCAGAAGCCCTGAAGAAGGATTTTCTTGTTGTATGTTTACAGAAATCCTGGGAGAGGGTTTTGCTAATGCTTTCAGGGTTTCTAGGACTGTTCTGCAGACAGAGGATGAATTAATGAAGAGACTGGCAATGTATCTTGTGGCCTTGCTAAGCCTTGTCTCCTCAGGAACTAAGATTGCTGAGAACTTGCCTCATGTCAAGATGAAGAAAAGACCTCCATTTGGGTATTAAGTGCTGTGCTTAAACTTGATGTAACTCTGGGGTAGATTCAATTGTGATCCAGGGGTGGGGAACTTTTGACCTTTTTGTGTTCTATGGTTGAACAAATGAATGTACTTTACTTAGATTGGAAACTAATCTCCATTTGAGAAGAGGGGCTTTGTGGTGGACTAAATGAAGGTACAGCCTAGGGGTGGAGTAGTATTTAGAATGGGACTTTGTAATTGATTGAATGAGTGGAAGGTCCTGGGGTGGGGTAGTACTTGGAGATTATTTAATCACCTTTAGTAAATGCTGTATTTTGAATGATGTCATGTTTTGACCTTCTCTGTTCTTGGTTTGTCACTGAATAAAATGGAGAGCACCTATGCTAGTATTCTGAACCTTGGGAAGTTGCCTTTCCTTGGCATTACATTACACCAGGGAAAGAACTAGAAAGAACTGAGTTTATATGCAGGTGGAACCAAAATACCTGATCTTTTTCCTTCTCTTATTTGGTTTTATGTCCTCTTTACCATTTTTCATTCCAGCTGATACAATCTGTCTTTATAACCTGACTAATGTATAATGTGAAAGTATTTACAGATCCTATACTTGACTATATGCCACCATGGGGGGGGAGGGGAGGGAAGAGGACAAAATGTGAAACTCAAGGAATTGTGGAATTTAATCCTGTAAACTAAAAGGAAACAAACAAATTAATTTAAAAAAAAATAAAAGTTGGGGGAAAAAAAGAATGCTTGAAAATCCTCTATTTCATTGAATGACCATATTTTCTCCTGAAGCATTATATTGAGTTTTGCTGGGCAGGTGATTCTTGGTTTTAATCTTAGCTCCTTTGACCTCCAGAATTTTATATTCCAAGCCCTTTGATTCATTAATATAGAAGCTAGGTCTTGTGTTATCCTGACTGTGTTTCCACAATACCCAAATTGTTTCTTCCTGATTGCTTGCAGTATTTTCTCCTTGACCTGGGAACTCTGGAATTTGGCTATAATATTCCTAGGAGTTTTCTTTTTGGGATCTTTTTTCAAGAAGCAATTAGTGAACTCTTTCAATTTCTATTTTGCCCTCTGGTTCTAAAATATCAGGGCAATTTTCCTCGAGAATTTCTTGAAAGATGGTTTTTAGGCTCCTTTTTTGATCATCACTTTCAGGTAGTCCAATAATTTTTTAAATGATCTCTCCTGGATCTGTTTTCCAGGTCAGTGGTTTTTCCAATGAGATATTTCACATTGCCTTCTATTTTTTCATTTGTTTGGATCTGTTTTATAGTATCTTGATTTCTTTTAAAGTCATAAGCTTCCATTTGCTCCAGTCTAATTCTAAAGGAATGATTCTCTTCAGTGAGCTTTTGAAATTCTTTTTTCACCTGGCAAATTTGGTTTTTTAAGGCATTCTTCTCCTCATTGGCTTTTTGGGCCTCTTTTACCATTTGAGTTAGTCTATTTTTTAAGGTGTTATTTTCTTCAGTCAGGTTATTGACTCAGTTTTCATGATTTTCTTGCATCATTTTCATTTCTCTTCCCAGTTTTTCCTCTACTTCTCTTACTTGATTTTCAAAATCCTTCCTGAGCTATTCCATGGCCTGTATCAAGTTCATATTTTTCTCAGAAGCTTTTGGTGCAGGAGTTCTGACTTCATTGTCTTTCTCCCCTTCCACACTTTTATCCTTTTTGTCCCCTAAAAAGCAATCTAAGTTTTGATTGCTGTGCTTGCTTTGCTTCCTTTGCTTGTTCATGTTGCTACTCAATTACTTGACTTTTGAGATTTTTGCCACAGTAGAACTCTGCTTCCAGAGAGGAGAGCTTTTTCTCAAATCTCTGGGGTTTTCACAGTTGCTGGAGCTTTTAATTGGGTGCCCTCTCTGAAGCCCCACAAACTCTGGCACTTAGTCACACACCCCAGGACATCCATCCAAGACAGCCATCCAGATCCATGCAGGTTAAAGAAAGAGAGATTACCATCTGAATAGTCACTCGGTCCCCCTACAATCTGCAGGCCAGGAGCTTTGAAGCAGCCATGCAGTGGTGGCTGCAGAGACGCTGTACCTCTGCCACTTCTTGCCCCAGGGGGCAGCGGCCAGACCAGCTACTCCATCCTCCCTAGTTCCAACAGAATTCCATAATAACCTTTTACTTTGTCTTTGGTATTTATGGGTTGATAATTCTGGAAACCACCACAGCTGCTGGTGATCCACTCTCCAGAAGTCCACTCTAGCTGCTGCTGGTCAGGGCTACCCTGGAGCTAAAACTGGGGGTTCATGCAGGGCTGGGCTTGGCTCCTAGAATGCTGTGAATCCCTTTCTGCTGGCCTGCTGGGCGGCCTTCAGTGGGAGATTTGTTTCTCTCTATCACTTTGTGGGTTCTGTAGCTCCAAAGTTTGTTTAGAGTCATATTTTATAGTTATTTGAGGTGGTTATTGGGAGAGCTCATGGAGTTTTCCTGTTCCTATGCCACCATCTTGGCTCCGCCCCAGGAGTTTATATTCTAATGAAGGGGATTTCAGGTACATAACTTGGTATCTACAAGATACATGCAAAGTAGATACAAAAGGAAGAATCTAGTAGCTGCAGGCCTCTTATATTTCTTTTTTGCCAAATCATGATTTCAGTGGTATAGGGATTTTCTGCTGAGGAAAATCCCAATCCTAATATAGATTGGTGCCTATTCCTCGAGATATAGCTTTAGTGAGGTACCTGGAAACACTGAGAGGCTAAGGGACTTGTCATGGGTTACACAATAAGTATGTATCAGAGTCAGTAATAGACACTGAGGTCAGCTTTTTAGTGACTTTGCAGAGTCCTCCCTCACTGAAATCCAATTCATGTGCATGTCATGGCATCACTTCCCTGATGTCATGGTCCTTTTCAAGAACAAAGGACAAAAAGTCAGACTACTTCTCCCACAGTAGATTCATAAGAAATGCTTATTGAAATGTAGTGTAAATGTAGAAAATATAATACCTCTAGAGCAGAATTCAGATCCAAGTTTTAAAAACCTGGAAAGAAACATATCAATCAAGGAAAAAGCAGCTCTAAATGAAGGATCCAGCTTCTTTAAAAGCTTAGAGATAAGAGAAGAACAGAGTTAAGGTGAGAAGTGACCTTGAAACACACTCACAGGGAGCACATATTGATCAGTTGCACAGTTGTGAACCACTATCAGACTTTGATGAATTTATGATATAGCCAAATCATTGGGATTGGTGAATAACTTGGATTGAAGCACATAGAATGGGGATAGTTGCGAAACTCTATAAAATTGAGAAATCTGGACATGGACAGAAATTTTATAACAACTTAAACCAAGAAAATGCCTGGTCTCTCTAGGAGAGTTTGTATAATCACTGAATACTATAGAGCCAAGTACAAACTCCAAGGAGAATCTCCAATGGATCACTGAGTAAAAGAAATTTGTAAATGTAAAGTTTCTTGCCTATTCTATATTCTGTACTTGAAGGTTTTCATATGGAAAAATCTGTTTCACCATTAAAACCACACATACACACATCCTTAATTAAATGTTAAAGGAGTCCAGGGTAGGTGTGGCTTGCATAAAAGCATTTCTTACTGAATAACCCAATGTCTACTTTCCTCATTTAAAAAAAAAAGAATTATGACCTTTAAAAATATATATATTCTGTACCATGTAAAATAGCACCTATTAAAAAATACAGATGTAGTATCAGCACAATCCAAAAGGCCAAGCTATAAAGTCTAATGCTGATCATATTTCACCAAATGGATGCCATAAATATAGTGGTTAGAGAAGAACAGGGCAAGAGCAGATGATTCCATGAGTATAAAATAACCTGGGAGAATACAAATGAGCTCACTTGTTGTCATCCTAACCCCAACAGTCTAACAGGAGTGTGCCTCCTCATCTAACAACTCTCTGGCTCCTTCTTATTTCCCATCACTTTGGTGACTTTAAACCTCATGCCAATGATCAATCACTTCTAAGAGACTCTTCAGACTCCCAGATGCTGCTTTGGGGGATGATTTGAGCCTGCTAATAATAGATCAGGCATGCAACTCCACACCCTAACTATTCTCTTATGTCAGTAAAACAAGGAGATGGAAAAGGAGCTGCTTTTTTAAATAGAAAGTTCACATATTGGAAATTAAATGAATACCATTTTTAGTCATTGATCTCAGAAAGATGATTCCTTTGTAGTTTGTAAATTGTTTCAGAATCTTATAATCTTGGTAAAAATGTAAATGGACATACACTTGTCATAGAAGGAGGGGCTGTTGTGAGGTGATATGCAAGGAATTTCACCAGCTTATAAATGTTAAAAGTAATGTTATTCATCTTCTCTGCAATATTAAGACTTATATGAAATTGAAAGTTAATGTACCAGGGACTTTCATTATCTGACCCATTCTATCCTGTCTGTTAGATTCTCAAAGCACTGGAGACAGAAGACCAATATGTCACCAACACAAGCCTGGAAGGGTCAGAAAAGCCAAACACCAGTGAAGCGCCATGACAGTATTAAATTCCTCATGAACCAAGAATATGTATAAATGCAACACTGAGAGCTAAGAAGCATGTAGCTAGGAAGATTTAATTATTTGTGGGAAAACTAAACACATAAATAGTTCAATTAATTTTTTATTAAATGTATTCCCTCTGCTAAACACTTAACCCTGAAAAAGAACTTTGTATTTTAACCACAGCAAAGTTTATTTTAGTAAAATTCATTAATACTTTATACATGACAACCTAATCAAGTTAAAATTACATTTACTCTTTTCCTTACATGTTCAGTGAGACATTGTGTATTTTTATTTTTTATCCATATTTTATTTACTATTTTATTTTCCCAAATACTTGTGAAAGTAATTTTAACAATAGTTTAAAAAATATTTTTGAGTTCAAATGCTCTCCCTCCTCTCCCCTGCCTCATTGAGAAGGCAAGCAATTTGGTATAGTTTATACACACACACACACACACACACACACACACAATCCTGCAAAACGTATTTCCATGTTAGTCATGCTGTGAAAGAAAACACAGACAAAAATATCCAAGAAAAATAAAACAAAGTAGAAGTATGCTTCAATCTGTATTCAGACACCTTCAGTTCTTTCTTTGGGGAGGGTTAGCATTTTTCATCCAAAGTCCTTCAGAATTGTCTTGGATCATTGTATTGCTGAGAATACAATATTGCTGTTACTATGTCTGATGTCCTCCTTGTTCTGATCATTTCACATTGCATAAATTGAGAAATTATTGATCTTAAAAAGTATCAAAAATGTTTTAAATGTGCCTACTATGAATGTCTATCAATCGGGGATTGGCTGGCTAAATAGAATATGCAGTACATGAATGTAATAGAATATTGTTGCACCACAAGAAATGGGCAGTCATATTTAAGGGTTGGGTCTCCAAAAAGTAGTTGATCCTAGGTTCTAGGTTACCCAGTGGACCCGCACTCCTAAAATTATAATTCATAAGTCCCTTCCAGTGAGTTTATCTTTAAAAGCCAGCTAGTAGACATAATTAGCTTGAAACAAAAGCACAAGAAGGACATCAGTAAGAACAAGAGGGCTATTTCCTGCCTTTGCACCACTTGTGAATCTCCAAAGTGTACCCTCTATTCCACTACCCAGGCCAGTATTGAGATTGACTCCCTTTATGAAGGTATCAACTTCTATACCTCAATTACTCGAACTCGTTTCAAAGAGCTAAATGCTGATCTCTTCCGTGGTACACTGGACCTTATGGAAAAGGCCTTAAGAGATGCCAAGCTAGATAAATCACAGATTCATGACATCATCCTGGTAGGTAGTTCCCCTCGAATCCCCCAAATCCAGAAGCTTCTGCAAGACTTCTTCAATAGCAAGGAGTTCAACAAGAGTATCAATCCTGCTGAGTCTGTTCCTTATGGTGCAGTTGTCCAGGCTGCCATTGTGTTGAGGTAAATCTGAGAATGTTTAGGACTTGCTGCTATTGGATGTCACTCCTCTTTCCCTTGGAACTGAAACTGCTGTTGAAGTTATGACCTTTCTGATTAAATGAAATACCACCACTCCCACCAAGCAAACACAGACCTTTACAACTTATTCAGACAACCAGCCTGGTGGGCTTATTCAGGTTTATGAAGGCGAGAGAGCAATGACAAAGAATAACAACTTGCTTGGCAAATTTGAGCCCACAGGAATAACCCCAGGACCCAGGGGTGTTCCTTAGATTGAAGTAACATTTAACATTGATACAAATGGCATCCTCAATGTTTCTGCTGTGGATAAGAGCACAGGCAAGGAGAACAAGATCATTGTCACCAATGATAAAGGACATTGACAAAAGAAGAAATTGAGTGTATGGTCCAAAAGGTTGAGAAATACAAAGTGGAGGATGAGAAGCAGAGAGACAAGTTGTCTTTCAAGAATTCTCTTGAATCTTATGCTTTCAACATGAAGGCTACCACAGAGGGTACAAAAGTGCAAGGCAAAATTGGTGATGAAGACAAACAAACAAAATTTGTCCTTGACAAATGTAATGAAATAATCAACTGGCTTGATAAAAACCAGTCTGCCAAGAAGGAAGAATTTGAGCATCAGCAGAAAGAATTGGAGAAGGTCTGCAACCCATCATTATTAAGCTATACCACAGAGCAGGGGGAATGCCTGGTGGGTTCCCAGGAGGTAGAGCAGCCCCATCCAGGTACTTCTTCTGGACCCACCATTGAAGAGGTTGACTAAACACACCAGAAGAAAGAGCATTCCACACCTTTCCAGAAATTGAAGGACTCAAATTTGTAGTCAAGGCAGTACTGATTTAAAAGTAACATTTAAGCTACTGTATAAATATGGGCATTCTGAATACCTGAACGTGTGCAGTGGGAGAGAAGTGAACAACATTGCACTTTATCAGTACTGTAAACAAGTGGAAATGTAATTATTGTCCCAGAAAACCAAATCTATTTAAAATTCACACCATGAAAAAGAAAAAAAAACATAGAACTGGCCAAATGGTAAAGGGGGATACAAAAACTGAGTAACACAATCCATTAAAAATTAAAATTGGGCAAGCAGAAACTAATAACTCTATGAAACATCAAGAATCAGTCCAAAAAAATTGAAAAGAGTGACAACATATAAGAAAAGTTTCCTTCTTGGAAAAACAACTGACCTGGAAAATAGATCCAGGAGAGATAATTTAAGAATTATTGTTCTACTTGAAAGCCAAGATCAAAACAATAGCCTGGACATCATCTTTCAAGAAATTATCAAGGAAAACTGCCCTGTGGTCATAGAACTAGAGGGCAAAATAGTCATTTAAAGAATCCACTGATCATCTCCTGAAATAGATACCAAAATGAAAACTCCAAGGAATATCATTACCAAATTCCAGAATTATCAGGTCAAGGAACAAATAGAGCCAGAAAGAAACAATTGAAATATCGTGCAACCATGGTCAGGATTACACAGGACCTAGAAGCTTCTATATTAAAGAATTGGAAGGGCTTGGAATATGATATTCCTTTAGGCAAAGGCACTTGGATTGTAACCAAGAATCAACTACCCAGCAAAAATGAACATAATCATTCAGGGAAGAAGACTGGTATTCAATGAAATAAGGGACTTTCAAACTTTCCTGATGAAAAAAACAGAGCTGAACAGAAAATTAGATATTCAAATACAACACTCAAGAAAACATAAAAAGGTAAACAGGGGGGAAAACACATTAAGGGCAAACTGTTTACATATCTACATGATACTTGTAATTCTTGAGAATTGTATCTTTATTATGTCATTTAGAAGGGGGATACATAAAGAAAGAGTGTGGATATAAGTGGACTTTGAAGTGATGGTAAAATTACTAATTAAAGGGTGAAAAAAGGATAGTACTGGAAGAAGAGGAAAGGAGGAGGTAGAAAAAGGATAAATCACATCACAGGACAAGGCACAAAGACCCATTTCAGTAGAGGGAAAGAAGGGAGGGAGGAGAGTATTATTTGAACCTCACTCTCATCAGATTTGACTCAGAGAGGGAATATCATACACATTCAATTGCGTATAGAAATCTCTCTCACCCAATAGGAAGTAGAAGGAGAAAAGGTAAATCAAAGGGAGGGGGTGGATAGAAGGGAGGGCAGACTGAGGGAGGCAGTGGTCAGAAACAAAATACTGGTGAGCATGGAAAAAGAGAAAGGAGAGGAAAGCATAAATGGGGGATGGAATAGGACAGAGAGAAAGACACAGTAATCATAACTGTAAGTATGAATAGGATGAACTTTCCCAAAACAGAAATGGAGAACAGAGTGGATTAAAAACCCAAAACACGTTTAAAGCAGAGAGCTACACACAGAGTAAAGGTTAAAGGCTTGAGCAGAATCTATTATGCTTCAGCTGAAGTAAAAGAAAGCTGGAGTAGCAATCCTGATCTTAGACAAAGCCAAAGCAAAAATAGATCTAATTAAGAGATAAAGTAGGAAACTGCATCCTGCTAAAAGGTACCATGGACAATGAAGTAATGCCAATACTAAACAAATATGCACCAAGTAGTGCAGCATCCGACTTCTTAGAGGAGAAGATAAGTGAGTTACAGGAAGAAATAGACAACAAAACTGTACTAGTGGAGGACCTCAACCTCCCCCTCTCAGAAATAGATAAATCTAAACACAAAATAAACAAGAAAGAAGTTAAGGGGGTGAATAGAATTTCAGAAAAGTTAGATATGGTTGACCTCTGAAGAAAATTGAATGGGAATAGAAAGGAATAGACCTTTTTATTAGCACTACATGGCACCTACACAAAAATTGATCATGTACTCAAGCATAAAAACCTCACAATCCAATGTAGAAAAGCAGAAATATGAAATGCATCCTTTTCAGATCTTTATGTAATGAAAATTACATGTAATAAAGGGTCATGGAAAAATAGACTAAAAATTAATTGGAAATTAAATAATCTAAGCCTAAATAATGAGTGGATCAAAGAAAAAATCATAGAAGCAATCAAAAACTTCATCCAAGAGGATGACAATAATTATACAACATACTAAAACTTGTAGGACACAGCCAAAGCAGTTCTTAGGGAAAATTTTGTATCTCTAAATGCTTGCATGAATTAAGTAGAGAAAGAGGAGATCAATAAATTGGACATGCAACTAAAAAAGGTAGAAAAAGAACAAATTAAAAATTCCCAATTAAATCCCAAATTAGAAGTTTTGAAAACCATAGGAGAGATTAATACAATTTAAATTAAGAAATCTATTTGAACTAATGAATAAAACTAAGAGATGATTATGAAAAAAACAATAAAATCTAAGGAATCTTACAATTCTAAGGAAATATAAGGAATCTTACAATCTAAGGAAAACAGATGAATATTTACAAAAATATAAATTGCCCAGATTAACATAAAAGGAAACAAAATACTTAAACCCATTCCAGAAAAAGAAATTGAACAAGCCATCAATGAACTCCCTAAGAAAAAAATCACCAGAGCCAGATGGATTTACAAGTGAATTGTACTAAACATTCAAAGAACAACTAATTCCAGTATTTTACAAATTATTTGAAAAAACACATCAAGAAGGATTCCTACCAAATTCTTTTTTTGACCCAAATATGATGCTGATACCTAAATCAGGAAAAGCCAAAAGAGAGAGAGAAAATTATAGACCAATTTCCCTAATGAATATAGATGCAAACATTTAAATGAGATTAGCAAAGAGATTACAGCAATTTACCACCAGGATAATACACTATGACCAGGTGGGATTTATGCAGGGGTGTTTCAATATTAGGAAAAGTATAAGCATAAATATATATATATATATATATGTATATGTATATATACCATCAACATAAATCAATAATATCAATAACAAAACCTATAGAATTTTTATGATTATCTCATTAGATGCAGAAAAAGCTTTTGACAAAATATAACACCCCTTCCTATTAAAATACACTAGAGAACATAAGGATATAGGGAGTTTTCTTTAAAATGAAAAGTAACATGTATCTAAAACCATCAGCAAGCATTATACACGATGTGGACAAGCTAGAAGCATTCCCACTAAGATCAGGGGATGCCCATTATCACCTTTATTATTTAATATTGTACTGGAAATATGAGCTTTAGAAATAAGAGTAAAAAAGACATTGAAGGAATTAGAATAGGCAACAAGGAAACAAAATTTCAGTCTTTGCAGATGATATGATGGTATACTCCAAGAATCCTAGAGAATCACCTAAAATACTACTTGAAATAATTAACAACTTTAGCAAAGTTGCAGGATATAATCATTGACATTTCTACATGTTACTAATAAAGCCCAGTAGCAAGAGATAAGAAAGAGAAATTCCATTTAAACTAACTGCATACAATATAAAATATTTGGGAGTCTGCCTGCCAAGACAAACCCAGGAACTATATAAACACAATTACAAAACACTTTTCACGCAAATAAAGTAAAATCTAAAAAATTGGAAAAATATCAATTGTTCATGGGTAGGACAAACTAATATAATAAAAATGACAACTCTACCTAAATTAATTTACTTATTTAGTGCCATACCAATCAAACTACTAAAAATTATTTCATAGAGATAGAGAAAATAATAACAAAATTCATCTGGAAGAACAAAAGGTGCAGAATATCAAGGAAATTAATGAAAAGAAATGGAAGGGAAGGTGGCCTAGCCATAACAGATCTAAAAATGTATTATTAAGAAGCAATCATCAAAACTACTTGGTACTGGCAAAGAAATAGAGTAGTGGATCAATGGTTAGGTACACTAGAAACAGTAGTCCATGACTATAGTAATCTACTGTTTGATAAACTCAAAGACTCCAGTTTCTGGAATAAGAACTCACTATTTAACAAAAAGTGCTGGGAAAACTGGAAAATAGTATGGAAAAAACTAGGCATAGACCAACATCTTACACCATATACCAAGAAAAGTTCAAAATGGGTACATGATTTAGACATAAAGGGTGATACTATAAGCAAATTAGGAGAGCAAGGAATAGTTTACCTGTCAGATCTATGCTGAAGAGAAGAATTTATGACAAAACAGGAGATAGAGAACATTATGAAAGGCAAAATGGGTAATTTTGATGGCATTAAATTAAAAGGGTTTTGCACAAACAAAGCCAGTACAACCAAGATTAGAAGGGAATCAGAAAGCTGGGAAACAATTTTTATAGTCAACGTCCCTGATAAAGGTATTTTTTTCTAAAATCTATAGAAAACGAAGTCAAATTTATAAGAATACAAGCCATTCTGCAATTGATAAATGGTCAAAGGATATGAAGAGGCAGTTTTCATATGAAGAAATTAAAATTATCTATAGTCATAGAAAAAATGCTCTAAATAACTATAGATCAGAGAAGTGCAAATTAAAACAACTCTGAGGTACCACATCACACCTATCTAATTGGCTAATATGACAAAAAGGAAAATGATAAATGTTGGAGAAGATGTGGGAAAATTAGGACACTAATGTATTGTTGGTGGAGTTGTGAATTGATCCAACCATTCTGGAGAACAATTTGGAACTATCCCCAAAGGACAATCAAATGGTGTATACCCTTTTATCCAGCAATACCATTACTAGGTTTGTATCCAAAGGAATTATTAAAAAAAAAAAAAGGGAAAAGGACCTACATGTGCAAAAATATTTGTAGCAGCCCTTCTTGTGGTGGCAAAATATTGGAAACTGAGGAGATGCCCATCAATTTGTGAATGGCTGAACAAGTTGTAGTATATGAATGTAATGGAATACTATTATTCCATAAGAAATGCTGAGCAGGCAGATTTCAGAAAAACCTGGAAAGATTTATAAGAACTGATGTTGAATGAAATGAGCAGAATCAGGACAACATTTTATATAGTAACAGCCACAATGTGTGATGACTGACTTTGTTAGATTTAGTTTTCTCAGCAATGCAAGGCTCTAAGACAATTCCAAAGACTCATGATCAAAAATGCTATCCAGATCCAGAAAAAGAACTAGGGAGTATGAATGCAGTTTGAAGCATACTATTTACTCTGTTTGTTTTTTCTTTCTTGTAGTTTTTCCCTTTTGATTCTTCTTTCACAACTTTGATTCTTCTTTCACAACATGACTAATGTGGAAATATGCATAATATGATTGTACATGTATAGCTTATATCAGATTGCATGCTATCTTGGGAAGGGGGCAAAGGGGATGGAATTTAGAAGTCAAAATTTTATAAAAGTGAATTTTGAAAACTAAAAATAAATAAACTTTTTTTAATTTAAAAAAGACAACAATGGGGAGCTAGTGAAAGTCTGTGAGCAGGTAACTAACTTGAAATTATTTTCTTAGTAAGATTAATCTTGTTACAGTTTACAGTGTAGAGGTGAGAAAGAAAGAAATTTGAGAAAGGGAAGTGAATTAGGCAATTGCAAAAGTGGAGGTTTGATGTGGTTAGAGTTTACTTTGATATAGTAACTGTAGCAATGGTCATGATCAGGAAGAAAATCAGAACTTAATATGCTAAACATTTGAACAAGTGTCTTGTGGCTTATTTAAAGGCAAACCTTCTCAGTTATACAACAGATATTTTACTTCATCTTAACAGTAACCCAGTAAAGGAACATATGTGTGTGTGTTTTTGCCAGTTATCCCTAAATCTTTTTTTCCCTAACACATCAGCCAGAAGGCAAAGCACTGTGTTTACAAAATGTACGTAACGTGGCACTTAGATAACTCTCTAGTTATGAATTATGATTCTCTGAATAAAGTACCTTCTGAATGTTAGAAGAGACAAAAATAAAGAGGAAAATGAAGAATAGGATTTGACTTGGTGAGGTAACCATTTAACATCCTTCCTGTTATTATTCTCAGAGACTATTATTATGGTTTAATTAGATCTTCCTGCCAAAATTCATTACAGAAAAACCTGGCACAGTGAAAAAATAATAAACGTAGCTCATTCATAACTTATTAATTATTTAACTCTTAAGCAACTGGAATATAATTTCCTCCTTTCTCTGGGGAAGGTGAGGAACAGAAAGATAAAAGCAGTAAAAGGTGGAAGGGTAGTCACTTTCAATCATTTCTTTTAAAATAGAAAGTATAAATTAGTTCTTTAGGAATGAGAAAAAGAATACAATATATCTAACCTAACTTCCAAAATATTGACTACTCAGCATCATTTTAAGTCCTGTTAACCATTGATATGTTTATAAATGATGGAAGCTAAAACAGAAAAAGGCTCAAACATTATTATTGCCATAGACAGATGAAGAAACTGAGTGACTTTCCAGACTCAAAGAGCTATTAAGTGGAAGACATATTCAAAGCCAGCTTTCTTTCAGTATGCTACTGTATTTCTCAGTATGTGTGTGTGTGTTTATTTGCAAAGCTGGACAATAGATTCTTAAATGGCAGTAAGGAGGCCAGAATTCATGCATAAAGAAAAACACCTCATAGGAAAAATATGCGGATCTTCTGACCCTCCCAGGCATTCTCTATGGAGACATGACTTTTCTTCCCCAAATGTGGAATTACAGAATTTCCAAGTTGCATGCCATCTCAGAGGCCATCTAGGCAAACTTTTACCATAGCAAGAATCTTCTGTCGAATAAGGCTGATAAGCCCCCAAGAAAGAGGACCTACTACTCTTTGAGACATCTCATTCCCTTTTTGGGCAGCTCTCATTATTAAAAAAAAGTGTTTCCTCAATTGAGTCTTTATATGTCTCTCTACTTTTTGTTTGTTTTGTTTAATAAACAAGCATTGAATGCGTGCCTACTACATGCCAAGCACTGTGGTAAGCACTGGAAACTTTTATCCATTGCTCCTAGTTCTGCCTTCTGATGTGAGGCAGAATACTTTTTTTTCTTTTTTTATATGCTTTATTAACTTCTGCTTTGCATCATTCATTTCCGCCACATTTTCAGTTACAAATTTTCCCCCCATTTTCCCCCTACCCACCGCCCCAACATACCAGTCCCACAGGTTATCCCCTCCTCCAATCTGCTGTCTCCCATATTTTCTCCTATACCCCTTTCGACTTTTCCAGTGGATCTCTATGCCCTAGTTCCTGTATATCTTATTTCCCAATTACATGTAAAATAGTATTAATAATAGTATATATATATATATATATATATATATATATATATATATTTAAATGTTTGATTTTAAAACATTGAATTCCAGATTCATTCCCTTCCTCCCTTGTCATTCACCCTTACTGGGAAGATAAGCAGTTCAGTATAGGGTGTACATGTGTGGCTAATGCAATACAATAACATAGTAGATATTTTGTAAAAGACTGACTATATTTCCCTCCCTCCTATCCCAACTCCCACTTGTTCTATTCTCTACTGTGATACCATCCCTTTTCAAAAGTAGGTGCTTCCAACTTCCCTCCCCCCAGCCTGCCCTCTCTTCCATCATCCCCCCTCTCATCCCCTTCCCCCCATACTCTCCTGTAGGGTGAGATACACTATTTAGTGTGTATTTCATTCCCTCCTCAAGCCAAATTCAATGGAAATAAGGTTGACCCATTCCCTTTTGCCTTCCTATTCTTCCCTTCCATTGTAACCATTTCCCCTTGCCTCTTCTGTATGAGATGGTTTACCCCATTCTGTCTCTCCCCATCTCCTCTCATTATATTCCTCTCTCACCTCTTAATTTCACCTTTAAAGTATCATCCCTTCCTGTTAAATTGGTCCTTGCCCTCTATCTATGAATACCTGTAAACATATAAACACACATTCACATATGTATTCATATGCCCATATACCCTCATATATAGAGATATAAACATATATTTCTATTCCCTTCAACTACTGAGAAAAGTTTCATAAGTTAAAATTATTGTTTTTCCATGTAAGAATGTTAATAGTTCAACTTTGATAAGTTTCTTATGATTGCTTTTCCCTGTTTATATTCTCATGCTTCTCTTGCTTCTTGTATCTGAATGTCAAATTTTCTATTCAACTCTGGTTTTTTCAGCAAGAATGCTTGAAAGTCCTCTATTCCACTGAATGATCATATTTTCCCCTGACACATGATACTCAGTTTTGCTGGGTAGGTGACTCTTGGTTTTAATCCCAGCTCCTTTGACCTCTGGAATATCATATTCCAAGCCCTTTGAGCCCTCAGTGTAGAAGCTGCCAGATCCTGGGTTATCCTGATTGTATTTCCACAATATTCAAATTGTTTCTTCCTGGCTGCTGTAACAGCAAGCACCCCGGCTTCCCCAGGGTGTCTGCCAACACAGGTTCTTGGATCTGCTTTGATAAAGGAAAGCAACTCAAAATGGGTTAACAAGCTTACTTTAATCAGTCAGACATATATCATTTACCTTGTTCAGGGGAAAAAGGTCAGCACCCTGAACTTCAAAGCATACAGGCAGAATTATCAAGACAGAAACAGATCAAGTAGACAGATTTCCAAACTGTCCAACCATTACATCCATACCCAGTCAACATCTGGGTTTCCACATCTGGGTTTTTCAAAGCCGGGGGACTCTCAACAACGGCTTCCCAGAATTCAGATCAAATCACAGAACACTTCTCAACGTGAGTCCCAAAACAAAGCTACACATCAGGGCTTATATAGCCTTCTCCTGGCTCAGAGAATGTAACAACCTTATTGACTCACTGGCCAATCAAGAAGTATCTACTGAAAAACAAGCCTCCCTCCCCAGGCTTCAGGTGCATTTTAGCCTAGGGGCAGGAAAGATCTTCCAACTTTGCATTCCCATTACATTCGGCCCCAAGATCTTTCATGCCCATAGCATAGACAATTTACTTTTGAATTAGCACTAAACATCTCTTAGGCCACATTTTCAAGGTACAGAACTAAAGTTACCAAAATGTCCACTGGGCCTTAAACAAACACAAAGTACATAGCATTATTACCTCAATTCAAAACAAGAGTTCAAATAAAGTTCTCTGGGGGGAAGGGGTATCCTTCCCCTCACACAGCTCCAGCCCCTGCCTCCAAGCACAGAGAGGGGGCTGGGCAACAAAACCAACAAGGTGGGGTCCCTGGGGATCCAAGGCACTTCATCCCACCCACCATAGTCACAAGTCCATCCTCCCCCTGGGTCCCAAACTGTGGGATGCAGCCAGGAAACACACTCAGTGCCCCTGCTTTGCTGCTCAGTTCTTATCTTTTCCTGTGGCTGAATTCCGAACTCCTGGGCTCCTTCTCCTCCTGCAGGCAGCAGCTGCTCCTGTCTTCTGCCCAGGTCCCGATGCAGGCAGCTCACCATTCCTGCTCTCAGCTCAGCGAAGTCTGCATGCAGGCCACTCTTCTCTCCTGGTCCATGGCTCCACAGAGTCACAGCTACCACAACTGGGAAACAAACGATTATCCCAGCCCCCATACTTTCCTTTTACTCTGCAGATCCTGTTCATGACGCCATTTTGTAACAGCAAGCACCCCGGCTTCCCCAGGGTGTCTGCCAACACAGGTTCTTGGATCTGCTTTGATAAAGGAAAGCAACTCAAAATGGGTTAACAAGCTTACTTTAATCAGTCAGACATATATCATTTACCTTGTTCAGGGGGAAAAGGTCAGCACCCCGAACTTCAAAGCATACAGGCAGAATTATCAAGACAGAAACAGATCAAGTAGACAGATTTCCAAACTGTCCAACCATTACATCCATACCCAGTCAACATCTGGGTTTCCACATCTGGGTTTTTCAAAGCCGGGGGACTCTCAACAACGGCTTCCCAGAATTCAGATCAAATCACAGAACACTTCTCAAAGTGAGTCCCAAAACAAAGCTACACATCAGGGCTTATATAGCCTTCTCCTGGCTCAGAGAATGTAACAACCTTATTGACTCACTGGCCAATCAAGAAGTATCTACTGAAAAACAAGCCTCCCTTCCCAGGCTTCAGGTGCATTTTAGCCTAGGGGCAGGAAAGATCTTCCAATTTTGCATTCCCATTACAGCTGCTTGTAATATTCTCTCCTTAATCTGGGAATTCTGGAACCTGGCTATAATATTCCTAGGAGTTTTCTTTTGGGGATCTTTTTCAGGAGGTGATTGTTGGATTCTTTCAACCTCTATTTTGCCCTCTGGTTATAAAACTTCAGGGCAGTTTTGTTTGAGAACTTCGTGGAGGATGACTTCTAGGTTCTTACTTTGATCATGGCTTTCAGGTATTCCAATAATATTTAAATTATCTCTCCTGGATCTATTTTCCAGGTCAGTGGTTTTTCCTATTAGATATTTCACATTGCCTTCTATTCTTTCATTTGTTTGGATCTGTTTAACAGCATCTTGATTTCTCATAAAGTCATTAGCTTCCATTTGCTCCAATCTAATTCTGAAGCAATGATCCTCCTCAGTGAGCTTTTGAGATTCTTTTTCCATCTGGCAAATTTGGATTTTTAAGGCATTCTTCTCCTCATTGCCTTTTTGAGCCTCTTTTGCCATTTGAGTTAGTCTATGTTTTAAGGTGTAATTTTCCTCAGTCAGGCTGTTGACTCTCATTTCATATGTTTCTTGCATTGTTCTCATTTCTCTTCCCAATTTTTCCTACACTTCTCTTATCTGCTTCTTAAGGTCCTCTATGACCTGTAACCAGCTTGTATTTTTCTTTGAAGCTTTTGGTGCAGGAGTTCTGACTTCACTGTCTTCCTCCTGTTCCATGCTTTGCTCCTTTTTGTCCCCAAAATAGGAGTCTAATATTGAAAACTTCTGTCTGCTTTGTTTCCTTTGCCTGGTCATGTTGCCCCTCAGTCACTTGACCCCTGGGCTTTTTGCCACAGTACGACTCTGCCACCAGACAGGGGAGCTTTCGTCCCAAATGCTGGGATTTTCTCAGCTGCTGGAGGTATTAGATGGGTGCCCTGTCTGAGGTCTCCACACACTCTGGCAAGCTGGACACACACCCCAGGACCTCCACCCTAGACTGCAATCTAGATCCAAGAAGGTTAAAGCAAGAGCAATTAACCCTCAGATTGGTGAAGCTGCCACGTGGTGCTGGCTAGATCTGCCCTCATCTCAGTGGCTTCTTACCCGGGGGGGGGGGGCAAAAGCCACGCACTCCCACTTATTGGATCCCAAAGTCCAGACTGTACTGACCTCTCACTTTGTCCTTAGCATCTATGTGTTGATAAATCTGGAAACGTCCACAGCTCCTGCTGATCTGGAGTCCCTCCAGCCGGGGGCTGGTCAGGCCTTCCCTGGGGCTAAAGCCTTGGTGTGGGGGCTGGGCTCGGCTCCCAGAGTGCTGCGCTGGATTCCTGCCGGCCTGCTGGGCTGTCCTCAGCTGGAGGTTAGCTCCTCTGTGTCATTTTGTTGGTTCTGCAGCTCCAAAGTTTGTTCAGAGTCCCCTTTTTACATGGATTGGGGAAAGTGAAGCCGGAGCAGCAGGGAGGTCCTGCTTCTACTCCGCCATATTGACTCCTGAGGCAGAACTCTTGATCCCAGAGATGGCAAAATCATAGAGCACTGGGCCAGCAGTCAGGCAGCCCCAAGTTCAAATTTGGCCTCAGACACTTACTAGCTGTATGACCCTGGGCAAATCTCTTAACCTCTCTACATTTCAGCTTCTCTATTTATAAAATGAGGATAAAAAGACCTACCTCACAGGGTTTTTATGAGGATCAAAAGAGCTAATGTATGTGGTTCTCTATAGACATGCAAATGGCATCATCATTATTACCATTCCTTGATGGCAGCTTTTGTGATCCTTCTAAGCCTTCTCCAAACATCTTTTTCCTTCACCCAATCTATGAGATGAACTTGAGGCCATTAGCCATCCCAACTGCCTTCCTGTAGCATCTTCCAAATACTGCCCTTTCTGTTACCTCTTCTCTTTCTTTCATATTCTTCCCTAGAAAGGTTCATATAGTGAATATATCTTAACATGTTCCCACAGAGTTTGAGCTTATACATTTTTTTCATAAAGTCTGATGCCCAGAACTGAAGACAATACTCTATGTGAGATCTTACCAAGACCAAGTACTGTGAGATTATCACCTCATTTCAATACAACACAATATTACATTAGCTTTTTGGGGCTGTCTTATCATAATAATGATTTGTATGAAGATTGCAGTCCACTGAAATGCCCATATCTTCTTCAGAAGAAATATCTAAGCATGCCTCCCTCATTTTGCATTTGTGGACCTTAATAAGAGTTTATATGTATCCATATTAAATTTCATCAAATTAGATTCTGCCTAACATTCTAGCCAATTTAAATCTTAATCTTGAATCCTGATTCTGTCTCCATGGTTAGCTATCTCTCCTAACTTGAAGGCATGTCCTCAACACCCTTAACCAAGTAATTCATTTAAAAATGTTAAAAAGAACAGGACAAAGCTCAGATTCCATTGGGCCTCCTGCATAGGTCCCCACCAGAGACTTCCTTCCTAGGTTACCTTACCTTTCTTCATGCAGAGCCATATGTACCACACTGTCAGCTAACCCACATCTATCCATCTTGTCCACAATAACAGCACTTTATTGAACGCTTCCCTAAAACGTAAGTAAAATGCTATCTATTGTATTCCCTTGATCTCGCAGTCTAGTGATTCTATCACAAAGGGACATGAAGTTGTCCATCCTGACCCATCCTTAAAAAAAAAACAAAAACATGCTGGGTCTTTGTGATCAATGATACTTTTTTCTGGTTGCTTATTAACTGTTACTCTAATGATAAATCCTAGAATTTTACCCAAAACAAAATTCAAATGAATTGGCCTATAGTATGCAGACTTTATTCTTCCCTTTTTTGGAAAATTAAGACATCTGTCCTTCTTTAGTACTATGGAATTTCTACCATTCTCCAAAGTCCCTCAAAAGAGTCTGACAGTAGCTCAGCACTCTCTCTCAGCAATTCTCCCAGGACCTTGGGATGTGGCTTAATGAGGTCTGGGGACTTGAACTCAAGAAGGGTAGATAGATGCTCTCAGCTCTACCTTGTTTATATCAATTTTTAGATTCCCAATAGTAATTTTTTCCTATCCTTTTCAGTTCAAAGATTATTCTCCTTGGCAGAGCAAAGAGAAGCAAAATAATGTTTGCATAGTTCTACCTTTTCTCCATCATCCCATCTTTGATGCTCCTCTTTTCCCCAATATACATAAAATACAGGAAAACCATAATACTTAACTCTTTGATATCTAGGAAGGCAGATCACACTAGAATAAATTGAACACTCATATTGTTGTTGCTTCAGTCATGTCCAACTCTTCATGACCCCATGTGGGCTTTTCTTGGCACAGACACTGGAGCAATTTGCCATTCCCTTCTCCAGATCATTTTACAGATGAGGAAACTGAGGCAAACAAGATCAAGTGACTTGCCCAGGGTCACATAACTAGGAAGTGTCAGGGACCAGATTTAAATTCAAGAAGGTGAGGTTTCCTGACTCCAGGACTGGTACTCTATTCACTGGAGCACCACCTATCTGCCAGAACACTCATATATGGTGTAGTAAAAATAATAAAGCCTTATTGACTGACTGACATAGGTGTCATACTCTGTATGTGTACATATGTGTGTGGTGGGTGTGGGGGATAGAATTTGTAGCCAATGATTCCAAAACTTACCTTTTATCATTTACAAAATAAATGTTTAAAGGAAGAAGTCAATCAGCAGGCACTGTATCTGTCTAGTGCTAGAGACTGTTCCAGGTTCTGGAAATACAAAGTCAATGAATGTTTACATCTTAACTATGGAGACAATGCATACATGAGCAGGTACATACAGAATAGATACAAGGTAATTGGCAAGAGCAGGAGAGGGGTTATTAGGGAGGTCAGGGAAGTAGAGGTTTTATACAGAAGGTGTATTAAGTGAAGCTTTGAAATAAAGTAGGTATTCTAAGAGATGGATATAAGGAGGGTCTACATTTCAGACATGGAAGGCAGTCAATGCAAAGGCATGGACATAGGAAATAGTGTCACATAGTTTGGTTGAGTAATGGTAAGGCTACTTTGGACAGACAGCACTCTGTGTGTGTGTGTGAAAGGGAGTAACAGAATAAAACTAGAAAGGTAGGTTGGAACTAGGTTGTGAAGGGTTTTCCATGCCAACCAGAGGAGTATATGTTAGATTCTTGAAGTAACAAAGTGGAGTTTATTTAGTGGCAGAGTAATATGGAAAGATCTGTGAAAAACACAGAAGGAAAATCGTTTTGCCAACTGTGTGGAGGATAAATTAATGTTGAGAGAGACTGGAATCATGGAGACCAATTCGAAGACTAGTCCAGGCAAGAGGTGATAGGATCCTTGAACAAAAGCAATAGTTGTGTGAATAGAAAGAAGAATGCAGATTTAAGAAATGCAGAGGTAGAAACAACATAATTTGGTAATAATTTGGACATGCAAGGTGTCATATTTTTATTTTAAATCTGTAACCCAGGGAACAGGGCTCCTTGTTCCCCAAGGCTCTTAGCTCCAAAAGGCCAGGTCCAATCCTAGAGATTGACTGAAGCTTTGGCTTGATGCTGCCACTGGAGTTACTTCAGGAAATATGTATTAATGGCATAGCTCTTGTCTGGATTTCCCAAAGGTGGGTAACAGCATTCACAGTTCTAGTATGAGATCTTAAGTAAACACTCTGGCTATCAGATCTGGGACACAGTCTATTTCATAGAAAATACAGGTGACCATAAACAGACAGAGAACACAGAAATCACTGATAATAGCCAGTTGACCCCCTCAACACATGCATGCTCCAGAAGGGAACTGAACTTGGAAGTTACTCTTGGGACAACCCTTCCACATTTTTGTGGATCTCTAATCCTCCTGTAGGGTCCAACAAAATCTTTTCTAGACTTTCAGTGTTACCTTATATTCTAGAATCTTCCTAGAATGCCCAAAACAAGCATTCTTCTACCATTTGGACCTATACTATCTGAAAAAAAAACTCATTGGTTTTGCTTTCCAAATAGAATACTACTAAGGAAACACATGGGCAACAATCCGCTTTCTCTGAAGAGCAAAGTGCATGAACAATTCTTTTTATGTCTCTAGAAGTTTTGCTGCTCACAATCTCAAACTTTGGAACTCTTAAACATGATGAACTTCTTGCTCCCACCCCAGACCACAGATCCAGTCTGCTTTACTGCACAGAGGGAGGCAAAAAGAAAATTCAAGGGGGCAAGATGGTCTATCAGTTTACTTTTATAGCTTACAGAGAGTGGTAACCCCTTCAACAAAAGTTCATCCCTCAGAGTCCCAATCAACCAATCGCTACAATTTCTCAGAGCAACACTTCAGTGGGCATTCCCATACTCATATAGGGAGGTGGCCTATGCTTCCAAAGGTTAATGCCCTACAATCTCATCAAGGTGATTGGGGAACTGATAAAATCGATCAAGGAATTCTTCCAATTGATCCCCTGTATTTGTATTCAATTTAAGCTGGTTTCACTTTGGCCAAACCCAACTTTACCAATATGAAGAATGGTTTTACTTGACTTGACAAATCAATCACCATTTGCACTCTAAACTAATCTACCACAAATGAACTCATAATATATTTACTAGGTTTGGTTGTTGTCCTTTACTCTCAGAGAGGACCATTCACTATGCTAGAGTAAAGTTGCCGTGTGTCTGACTATGGCTGATCAGACCAATACAAGCTCAGAATGCTATACCACAGGTCGGGCACAAATAGTCTGTGTGAACATTTGAGGTGGGATTCTCTAAATTTGTACATCCTGCATTTCATTTGAGATGTTTCAATTCCTTTTTTTTTTTTTAGCAATTGGGGTTAAGTAACTTGCTCAAGGTTACATGGCCAGTTATTTCTGGGTGTGGTGCTAAGTATCAGAGCCCAGATTCGATCACAGGTCATCCTGACTCTGGGGCTGGTGCTCTTACTTGCTGTGCTACCCGGCCGCCCCTTGAGATTTTTCAATTCTGCTTGCTCATAGAGCACAGCACCTTCTCTCAAATGGGCACACTATGCTGGGTGGTCCTGTGCCAGTGTCTCCTTTGTCATAAATCAATTCCAAAGTTCCCAAAACAGACCTTGTGAGTGTTGTTGTATTGCTTCTTATTAGTCCTAATTCCTTTAATCTATCTCATTTCCCCTTAAATTCCTTCATATTGGTCAAGGTGGGTGATCTAATTGTATCTCCTGTTAAATGTAGTACTGTGTTGTCTTCTGTCTCTTTCCATGGCTTTGCCAACTGAAAACAACTGACATAGAAATAACCCCAGTGGCTACTACCCAGACTTCTCACAGCATGTGGAGATGACCCAGACATAATTGTCTAATGTTTGCAGGCCTGCAAAGAAGTAAAAATATGCCCACATTCCTAGCAGCAATAAGACCATGTTCTCTGAAGAATGGAGATAAATGTAAAAGTTGATAATACCATGATAAAATAATGATAGATTCAAATTATTTATCATTGAGAAATCACACCCTTGTCACCTATATGAACTAAGCTATAAAGATTACACTAATCACACACACACACACACACACACACATACACACATAAAACTTGATGTCCATGAATGACTTGAGGAGAAAGACTGTGTTATTTTCATATGGGAACTGTGATCTCATTTTTTATTAGTGTTAAGGTTATTATAAGAGATGAAGATGTTAGAGAATGTATCAAAAGAAAAACAAAGCTAATTTTTAAACTCTGCCCATCATGTTTTTGTATACTGGAACCCATGGCCATTTAAAAATTAAGTATGTGTAAAGAAAGGGAAAAAAAATCATTAGCAGACTCTTGTGTGAAAAAAGAAAAATGCTGAACAGAGCTTGGAATTGATAGGGACACACCTTTTCCTTAAAATATGGCGATATCATTCCACCATAGACAATAATTATTTCTGCAGACTTGGGGTTAGGGTAGGGTCAGAAAGGAAGACACCAGGAACAGAAAAGAGACAGAAACTGTTAGAATTTCAGTGCACTATGATTGCTACACCCTGGAGGGGTCCAAGCCCAGAGGATGCCGCCCACCAAGGGGCTGCACTCATTTCTAACACATGCATTAAGCACACTCATATTATTGCCGTCAGTACAAACGTTTCAAGAGCCTCATGGCACATTCTGTTCAATTTCTATGTGCTCAGAATAAAAAAGTTGCCATGGAAATCTGTACCATACGCAGCTGTACTTGCGCAAAGGATGGTGGAGGTACAAATTCCTGTTCCCATGGCAACGTTTTGAATTCAAAGGCTGAAGAGCCTCGACTAAATATTCCAGGACATATTATTACCCAGTAGGAAATACAGGTGGGGTTAATGAAGTTCAATATTTGCTTAGCTAAAAATTATAATGAGGCTTGAAAAAATGAGCTGAAAAATCATTTCTATGGATAGTTTGTGTAAACAGTGTTCAGAATTCTCCCTCCCTCAGCTTCTCCCTTTTCACAAGCATTCCATTCCTCACTTCCCCTCAAACCACTCAGCACAGAAACCATTTCTCCAAGTGCCTTCCATTTTTCAAAATGTCTGACAGTTTTATATACAAGACACTTTTAGGGAAACCTATGTATTTTCCTCTTTTTCTGTTTAGGTTATTGAAATAGTGCTGAATTCTGATGAGTGTGCATGTATACATATACAGATATATATGTTCTATATTTATAATTTTTGTACAATTATTCTAAAATAAAAGAAAGATTCTTCTTAATAAAATGTAAAAACTTTACTGTCAATTAAAAATAGCAGAAGTGAAAATATCAGGGGGCACTATGAACAAATGGTTTTATTTTACTAAATAGAATTATATAAATATGTTACTATACAAATGTATAGAGATCAAGAATAATTGGAAAGTAATCCAATCCTCTATCAAGCTCACTGATGAAATTAGGAACTCAAACTTCCAGAACAAAATGATAAGTACCCCAAATAGAGCAAACAGAGCCAGTTATTCATTTGAACAAGCAGCAAAAAAAAAAATATCAAAAATCATATGAACCTCTCTGAACAAAATGTTCCAGACAGGATATCCATGATCACTGTCAAACCTAAGGACCTGAAACATCTGCATATATTTATAGAAAAATATCACTCAAATTAAGGAATATTATTCCACAGATAAATATTTGAAAAACTAAAAATCATTCTTTCAAATAATGTGGCCTGCTAGAATAAAAAGAAGATACAATGTCGAAGATAAAAATCACAATATTTTGAGTACTGCTTTTCAAGATTTGTAATCTTCAATTATTTCATATCATCTCTAAAATTCTAAAGCTTTATTTACCTAAGGCTGAATTTGGTCATTAACAAACATAGATATTACTTGCTTTGTATAATTTTGGGGGGGAAGAAAGTGTGCATAAATAAAATTTCAGGAAATCAAATCGTATCTACTCACTAAATGACATTTTGGGTAAGCCATTTCGTTTCCCATTTTTAAATGATCTTTAATGAGTATTGGCACCTAATGCATCAGGTTTGAAATTATCCTCTGGGAGGATGTCAGCTATTCTCAAATAGAGTTACCAACTGACCAGAATTTGACTCCCTTGACCTATATTTTTTTCACAGAAGCTTATTTCCAATAAAGATCTATGAATGACTGGAAGCAAAATAATGTTGTGACATAGTAGTACTTAAGTAACATACCAACTATGATGGAGATTAAGGTACGGAGAGGGGTGGTAATGCAGGGAACTCTTACTAATGTTCCCTGTTGCAGTTTGCTTTTGTTTTGGTTTATTTTAGTCATGATTTGTTAATTCTACTCTTAAAGAGTTAATGATCCATAACGAAGTTTTCATTTCACATTGTTCTTCAATAAAGACAGATAGATGATGATCAGAAAATGTACTCTGCAGGCACAAACAACACCAACAAACCCAAGTCTGTATTGTAGTTTATACATGTAAATTCAGCAAACTTTAGAAAGTACTATTTAAGCTTTTTAGAACATTCTTCTATTTGTTAGAAGCATTATAAAGGAAAATTTAAAAAAATCTGCTTTAGGGTGGTTATTATATTTCATTATGAGTGGTTCTTCATTGATTTATTCTGTAAGCATATTAAAGATGGAGGAATACCTTTTCATCCTCTCTGTTTTCAACTCTAGCTTGATTTGCCCTCTGAGTTCCATTACAAATCTCATGGTTTCCCAAAGGTACTATTTGCTGGAAATGTAAAAGTCACTACTGTGGCCTAAGGGCCTCAAACACAGCTTCCAAATGTCCATTCTAATAAACGGCTTTTCTCTTTTGAAAGCACAAGGCAGATCCACCTGTGTTGACTTCTTAATGAATGTGCTCATTGTAATTGCTTTGGAGAGATATTACAAAGTTATTTTCCAAAGAGAGAAATTTTGAGAAAAACTGTACCTGTCTAAAAATGAGAAGGCCATACATAGTCATCAAGGAGCATTGCACTAGGAGAAGACATGAGTTCACTCCCTCTGCCACAAATCAGTTGGGAAGTTGGGAAAGGGGGAAGAGGAGTCACCAAGATGGGCCCTAGTTTCCTTACCTAATGAAAGGTTTGACAAACTACATCATTTTTATTTCTATTATTTCTAACTCCAATGCACTATCATGTGAGGGTAATCCCAATTTCATCACAAATCACGCCCCTGACACTTCTAGCTATGTGATTACATGCAAGGATTTAACCTCTGAGTCTCAGTTACCTTGTATGGAAATTAATGGGTTCCAATTAGATGACTTCTAGTTTGAAATCTATGTTCTTCTTATTCTTTGTGGTTCTGCTTCATATTTCCCCACAAATTTTCCTATGGATATGACACACTTGAGGCTTTCCTCTTGCTCTTTTCATTTCTGAGGGGTGCCAAATTTGCCACCACTTGGGCTATTTGTTGGATTTCATTCTTGTCATTGGCCATGAAATATTGTATGATGTCATTTAATTTTCAGTCTGCAATCCCTTGACCTCAGCAGTTCCCAAAACACATATGCGGTAGCCCAGCAAAAACAAATTCCCTCATTGGGCATATCCAAATATACACACATAAGTCTCATTCTGTACCCCAAGTTTCTTGTGTCTCTGTCAAGAGGTGGAAAGCATGCATCATCATCACAGAACATTTTAATGCTTGCAACAAATAGAAGAATTTTAAAAGGCCTAAATAGTACTTTCTAAAGTTTGCTGAATTTAAATGTATAAAGTATAATACAGACTTGGGCTTGTTTGTTGTTAATGTTTCTTTTGTGCCTGCAGAGTACATTTTCTGATCATCATCTATCTGCCTTTATTGAAGAACAGCGTGAAAACTGTGATCTACCAAAGCATGATCTCAAACTGATTACAGACTTGGAGAAAGAGATGAGCATTGATTGCCAAGGCCAAACTCTGAGGCCCATCAGAGAAGGACTGCTCTTGAAATACAGCACTCAGACACTTCTGTTTCAGCCCAGTGCATTTCCACTTAGCTTTATTTCATTATTGCCAGGGCATGTAAAGAGATGAGAGAAGCCTCATTCAAATCAGTTTGCTGTTTGATCCTTTAGAGGCTTCTGAGCAAATATGATGGGAAGGAATTTGATCCTTAATGAGTCTAACTACTGACAGAAATGATGACATTTTTAAAGCACCAAATTGTTTATTGCATACATAAATATATTGGAAAATTTTTATAGAATTATACCCGCAAAGGAAAATCCATTTACAAATGGAAATTGTCATATTTTCTCAGTAGTACCACTATGCCCCAACTTGGGTTGCCTATCTGTGGCCTTTCCTTCTTTTCATTGATCATGCAACAAGATTATGGTTTGATTTTGCATCATACAAAGACTAGAGAAAAAGAGGCATTTCCTATCAAACCCAAACATCTCCCACAAGAGGCAGTTCATGCTACTCATAATGCACTTGTCTGTCTGTCCTTTTAAAAAGCTTCAGATTACCTGAATAAAGTCACATATGAACAGTCTGGTGACTTTCTTGTTAAAAACCTGGCTAAATAATTTGAATGACTAATTTTGTCCTTAGTGCAAATGGGAAGATGACAGGCAGCCTGTGGGTACAGAATGCCACGCATGGCTTGTATGTACAGCCACTATGTTCTTTGGTTTGGCTTAGCTCTTTTTCTGTCACAAGAGAAAAGGTTCTCAAAAATGACTCATACAAAAAGGCATCAATTAAAACTGTCATTTACATAAAGAAACAGGCACAGACATGGACTTAACAAGTGCCCTGAAGCTCTGCAATATTAAGTGGGGCACCGACCAATGGACTGATCTCTGCTTTCTAAGCAAATCAACTTCATCAGATTGGAGTGTGGAAATCACAGGGTGAGCTAAGCAAATGGAGTCAACAGTTCGTTCTTGGGATTTTCCATGGTGTCTTTTTAAAAATAAGGATAAGGAATAAAATACCCCAGTACACCGTAGAGGTCAGACATTGCCACAACAATACAAATACCATTCAAGAGAACACCAACTTCTTCATCTAACTTGATTGCCCAGAAATTGCTTTTGTGTAAGTGGAGGCAAGTTTTGTTCCAAGATGCTATGAGTCCCTACAGTGTAACTTTCTCTACAGAGTCAATAGACTAGGGATGCATTTCAAAGTGATTGTAAAAAAGAAAACAAAACAAAAAACTCATTACGATTTACATTTGTACAAACATAAAAAAAATAGCAGCAGCTACCTGAAATCATTAGAGTTGGAAAAGGAAATTTAACTGAGCTGACAAAGCCTGTTTCCTTGAAACAAATTTAAGGCACAGTGAAAATAAATTAAAGATAATTGTAATGGGATAGATAAGCCAACATGCAAAGAATAATAACACTCTTTTTTTCAAGGAAGAATGGCACTATGTTTTTAAGTCTCTTCGCTTTAATATGCCAATATTCCATGTTGTCAAACCCTGAGATTGCTCCTAAATCTATGATTTGAGGAGTATGGACATTCTTCCCCCTTGCTCCCCCAACTAGCGAAGATAAGAACTCCATGTCTTAGTGGAGACTTTCATAATGAAGGTGGTGATAGTTTAATAATGACAATAATAGCACTGATATAGTACTTGAAAGTTTGTAAAGCCATTTTACATATATTAACTCATATATTGTTTCATGAGTTGTTCTGGCCTACAAAGCATATCCTCTGGTGGCTAGCTTTCCCAGAATGTATGGGCTTCTCTGAGCCAAGCTGGGCTGGGCCCAAGCTGCCAGATACATCCATTTGAAAATCCTTTCTAGCTTGGTCAGACCACACCATGGAGCACTGGAGGACAGGCAAAGGAGCTATAGAGATGATCAAAAGCAAACTCTTCCTCCTTTCAAACAGTAATGCAGGAAAGGGTCCTCAAACTACCAATCATGGCTCCCTCACAATGTGCCCTGAAGATATGGGAGGAAAGCACACGTTTACCATGACTTTCCTGTGCTTGCTGTTAGAAGATGGATCTGCCTAACTCAACCCCTCAGCTCTGCTTGTATGGGATATGGTCATCTTGAGGTGGAAAAGTATGTGAAAAAAAATACTGACTCTGAAGCCCAAGGCAGCAGAGAGTAGAACATTGGTCCTTGTGTCTAGACTGGGGAGCCACAATTTCCGACCCTGACCAGGCCATTTTAATCTCTCTGTACCTCATCTACTTCTTCAATACAATAAGGGAGTTGGATCTGATGGCCTTAAAGGACCCTGCAAGCTCTCATTCTATGATTTTATGACCCTCTGACCTGAGTAGAAACCCCAGTCAATTAACCTCTCTAGGTCTTGGTTTCCTCATCTAGAAAGTAAGGGCAATACTAAGATTCCTTCTGGCTCTAAATCTATGGTACTGTGCAGGAGTATGCTGCAACCAGCTTCAATCAGATCTCAAGCTGACTTAAATTTTCATTATGAGTACTTATACCTTTGGAGTTGTTTTGTTCATTGCCTAGACTTAAGAAAGTGATGGAGAAAATATTAATAATACAGATGAAACTGGAAAGTTTGCCTGAATATAGTTTTTCCCCCAGAAAGTCAGTTGTTAAACATTTACCAAAACACCCATGATTCAATGATCAAGTTATTAAAAGAGATATAGTAGTAGATATCCCCTTGGAAATGCTTCTTCAAGCTTGGGATCCAGGTAAGGGACCAAAGGATAGGCAGGATGAGGGGGACAGTGCCATCCTTCATCCTTTAAAACATAAATGCCCTTGAAAGGGGAGGTGCTAACTTAAACTTTTTTCTTCCATCAAGATTCTATTAATAGTAGCCTGAAAGTAGAAGAGTAGGATACAAGAAAAAAATGTCAAAGTAGGGAAATTAAGGGCACAGAGAAAGGAATGCACATGACGTGAGGGGTACAGGGGGTGCAGGGAGGGGAAAAATTTCAGCTCCTTTATAATTTTGTCTAGTTCCAACCCCAGTCACACCATCTCATAAGGCCAGGGGCAGAGATTGGACCTGTTCTTTAAACTACCAAAGGAGGAAATTCCCTTTCTCAATGTAGGCTGGCCCCTGGTCTGAAATGTAGGGTCTTAGAGAACATGAGGTGTTCTGACTTGACTAGGGTTACACAGCCAAAGCAGGACTTGGACTCGGATCTTCCTGGCTTTGAGGATAACTCCCTATTTTTTATGCCACCATGCCTCAGGGAGATTTTTTTTCTAAGTATTATTGAGGCATTTTCCTCTACCTCACTCATTTCTGGATCTACCCTGTTGATCATCAATCTTGTTTAAACAAAGAAAAATGTGGGGACAGCTAGGTGGCACAGTGAATAGAGCACCAGCCCTGGAGTCAGGGGCACCTGAGTTCAAATCCAGCCTCAGACACTTACCACTTATTAGCCGTGTGACCTTGGGAAAGTCACTTAAGCCCAATTGCCCCTCCAAAAAGCAAAAAGAAAAAAATACAGTTAAACAAAAACTTAATTAACACAATAACAGCTTCTGTCAATGTACACAATGTTTGATTTCCACTTCTCTGTCACAGAGTACTTTTGACATTTATGCTAATTATTTAAGCTTGTCAATTACGGACCCACTGACATGCTTTCCTTTCTTCACAAATCTCTGAGTGTAATAATGCTGATGGAAACTAGCAGTTTCTTCTACAAAAGGAATAAAAGGCCATGAACCAAACCTCAGCTCCACTGGAATTATCCTTCATGTCTACAGACTGTTCAGAGACACAGCCAACATTGATTTTTTTTTTAAAGGAAATTGGCAGTCATGGGAAGTTTCTAAACCTCGTATCTCAAGCCTAAGTTTCACAAGAAATCATAGTTCGTCATTATTATTGTTGAAATTAGAAACATAAAAAACTATGAAAATTATCTAATCCACCTCACATAATTTTAGAAATGAAATATGAGGAAACTGAGGCCCATAGAGATTAAGTGATCTTTCCAAGATCTTACAGGTAATAACAAGCAGAGTCAGGATTAGAACACAGGTTCTCAGATTTCAAGTCTAATTTTTCTACTATACCAGGTACCTAGACATGAAACGTTTGTCATATAAAGTAGGTTAGGTTGTCAATTAGGCCAACTAATTCACCCAAGAGTAATTCTCAATTTGAATGTCCTTTCTTTTCACAATATGCAAAATTTAAATAATCTCATTGGTTCAACCCAGTTATGGGCTTTGGAATGACATTTATAGACCTTTAACTAATCATCCAAATACTTACGTAAAAATAATAGGCCTTATCTGAGTTGGCAGGACATAAGCAGAATCCAAGAAATTATCTTTGGTCACTCTTGCTGTGTGAAAATTGACCGATAATACTACCTGCAAGAGCAAAAAGCTCTGTGAGATGATCACATTGGCGTCTACCGTCCATTCAGTTCCTGGACACCAGAAGAAAACCAGGCTTCCTTATAGACATGATAATAATTTGTCCATAGTCTTCACCAGTAGTTGTTGCCTCCACGGTGTTCTTAGATACCATAAAAACCATGGCTTAAGGGGTAGCTAGGTGGCACAGCAAATAGAGCAATGGCCCTGGAGTCAGGAGGACCTGAGTTCAAATTTGGGCTCAGACACTTGACACTTAACTAGCTGTATGATCTTGGGTAAATCACTTAACCCCAATTGGCTTGCCTTCTCCACTCAAAAAAAAAACATGGCTTAAGAAAGAGATTTTTGTCTTCCTATATTTTAAAAAAATAATGATTTTTTTGTACCATAGGTAGCAAGACTGATGGAAGCAAGCCTGTTTTTTTACTAAAAAGAAATCCATGATGTGACATCTCAGAGATTACCAACCTTATAAATAAGCTTCTTTTCCTAAAGCTTTCACAACTCAATATTTATTGAAATCAGATATATCTTCAATCATTTACTACTCCTTTGATTAGATTTATGGAACTGAATAAATAAATTGCTTGAGTCTAGAATAAAATATCTTGTACCAATGTGAAATAATATTTTTAACTCAAAATATTCCTTTATATAAAATACTTTATATTTTTCTACTCAATCAATCAATGCATTTAGAAAAAAAGTTGGAATATTTATTTTTTTAAGTAAACACTTCAGTGAACAGCTGCTATGAGCAAAACACTGTCATAGGTGTTATACAAGATAAAACAATGAAATCTTTTTTTTAGCCTTTTGGAAGGCAATTGGGGTTAAGTAACTTGCCCAAGATTACACGGCTAGCATTTTTGTGTGGGTATTAAGTGTCTCAGGCTGGAACCTAACTCTAGTCCTCCTGTCTCCAGGGCCGGCTCTTTACTCACTGTGTAACCTAGCCACCCCCCACAATGAAATCTTTTGAACTAATCAACACCCAAAGAACATTAGGAATCTACAGGAAGTATCTCATAAATCACTAAATTCATTTTTTTTCAAGAAACATTTGTTAAGTGCCTATATATACTAGGCAATAAACCACATGTTGAGGACATAAAGACAGCTGGGCCATCGCCTTCTCTCAAGGAGTTTACATTCTATCTCTTCAATCATTTTACTTAGATGCTTTGATGGGATTGACTGATTGTCTCACCCATATGGGTACTGGCTTTCTCACTACATTTTAAGAACTTCTTCTTGCCTGTGTAATTCTTATACATGTAATTTATATAATCATACAATCTCAGACATGAGGAAGACCTCTGAGTACATCTAGCACAACTTATGCCTGAACAAGAATCCATTCTGCATCTGGGCAGATGTTCATTCAGCATTTCCTTGAAGACTTTGAATGAAGGGAAACACATTACTATTGGAAATATCCCATTTGGGGTGCCTAGGTGACGCACAGCTAGGTGACCCTGGAATCAGGAGGACCTGAGTTCATATCCAGTCTCATATACTTGAGGCTTACTAATTGTGTAACCCTGAGTAAGTCACTTAACTTTGCTTGCCTCAAAAAAGAAAAGAAATAGCCAATTCAAAGTTTGGGTAGCCTTTCTCCTTAGGAATCCTTTCCTAATGTTCAGTTTTAAACATACCTCTCAGCAGCTTTGAATCATTGATCCTATTTTTGCCCTCAGGAGCCAAACAAAACAAATTCCTTTCCCACACAGACAGCCCTTCAAATATTGAAGACTAGTATCACATCTTCCCTTAAATGGATTCTCCTATGACATGATATCAAGCTGCTGCTAGTTTTTTGACCACTCTGGTTACTTCCTTTGGACACTCCCTACATTATTAATACCCTACTTAAATTATAGGTCTTCTGAGAAATTGTTATTTCTCTCTTGTATTAATAACTAATTATTCAATGAGAACCAAGGTTTTTCCCCTATTCTACTTCCTCATCCAGAAACCAAATGATCTGAGAAATCTCTCTCTCTCTCTCTCTCTCTCTCTCTCTCTCTCTCTCTCTCTCTTTCTCTCTCTCTCTCTAAGATATTTACCCAGGCCAAGATCTAATTAGACAGTAAAAGAAATTCTAACTTTAGGCTAATGGGTGCATTACTGCTCTTTGTGTTTACTCACATAAGACTGGGAAAGTGTTGATTCTCTCTTTTGTCAGACAGGTGAAATGGAAATTGATGTCTCTTGGACCAAGATCTGGGTGATCCAAGTCACATACCCTAAGACCCTCAGTGTTATATTCATTTTCTTATTAATTCTTAACTCATTGGAGTTCATCACCACCCTCAGAAATATCTACTCTTCCAAGAGCATGTAAACTATGAGCCTATCATGATGTCTTTAGTCTAAGAGTGAAAGGGTCAAATGACTATTCTTTTATTAAAATGCTGGAATTATTAATAAAATAATTAAATTACCCAGAAATTATATCTCTTGAATCTTTTAAAATGCTACAGTCTGAAATTGGATGTAATACTCCAGATGTGGTCTGACTAAGGTGGAATATAATGAGACTATCAGTTTCCTAAGCAGAGATGCTACAGGATAATCCCTTTTAATGTTGCCTGAGACTGTATTAACTATTTTGGTAGCCATATCATGCTATTAACTCATACTGAGCTTACAGTTCATTAAATCCTATATTTTTGGTGTTTTTTTTTAACCTGAGTATTTTGTACATTGTTTAAAATTCTGGGAGATAGGACTTCTATTTGGAACCTCTGTTGAAAGACTAAGGAAGCACTGATCATCCCCTGAAAAAGATCCCAAAAAGAAAACTCCTAGGAATATTATAGCCAGGTTCCATAATTTCCACATCAAGGAGAAAATTTTACAAGCAGCCAAGAAGAAACAATTTGAACATTGTGCAAACACAATCAGGATAACACAGGATCTGGCATCTTCTACACTGAGGGATCAAAGGGCTTGGAATGTGATATTCCAGAGGTCAAAGAGCTGGGATTAAAACCAAGAATCACCTACCCAGCAGTCCTGAGTATCATGTTTCAGGTGAAAATATGGTCATTCCATGGAATAGAGGACTTTCAAGTATTATTGATGAAAAAAACAGAGTTGAATAGAAAATTTGACATTCAGATACAAGAAGCAAGAGAAGCATGAGAAGGTAAACAGGGAAAAGAAACCATAAGGAACTTATCAAAGTTGAACTATTTACATTCCTACGTGGAAAAATGATAATTGTAACTTATGAAACTTTTTTCGGTATGAGAATAGTTGAAGGGAATAGAAATGTAAATATGTATATATATATATACATATATATATGTGTGTGTGTATGTGTCTTTATAGGAGGGTATATGGGTGTATGAATACATATGTGAGTGTGTGTATATATGTGTACAGGTATACATAGATAGAGGGCACAGGACCAATTTAACAGG
Source organism: Petaurus breviceps papuanus (assembly GCF_028583685.1). Lineage (NCBI taxonomy): Eukaryota > Metazoa > Chordata > Mammalia > Diprotodontia > Petauridae > Petaurus > Petaurus breviceps. The sequence continues at coordinate 929,290 of NW_027187282.1, read as the reverse complement.
AAGGGATGATACTTAAAAGGTGAAATTAAGAGGTGAGAGAGGAATATAATGAGAGGAGATAGAGAGAGACAGAATGGAGTAAACTATCTCATATAGAAGAGGCAAGGGAAAATGTTTACTATGGATGGGAAGAACAGGAAGGCAAAAGGGAATGGGTCAACCTTATTCTCATTGAATTTGGCTTAGGGAGGGAATGACATACACATCGAATATGGTATCTCACCCTTCAGGAGAGTAGGGGGGAAGGGGATGAGAGGGGGGATGATGGCAGGCTGGGGGGGAGGGATGTTGTAAGCACCCACTTTTGAAAAGCTACAGGATAGGGGTGGCACATAGCAAATGTGTAATAAATGTTTACTGATTGATGGATGGGTGGAATTAGAGTTAAGAGAAGTGAAGTAAATATTAGCTGATATGATTTGGGAAGAAAGAGCTCCAGCATACATTTGGATCATTGAAGTGTTCCATTACTCTTTCATCATGCTTCTATGCTGGATTGGTGACCTGCTTCTCTTTCTTCTCATTTATTTTCTCTTTATACAAGGTGATTTGTTGTATATTTTGATTCCAATATTATTTCTCTCTCTACCTCGATTGGTCTCCAGACACTCGCCATCTGCTTTTCTCCTCTCTGCCACCTCAGTTCCTGGGTTTTCTTATCAGAATATCTTCTGAATATAACAACTCATTAATCCAACATTTACCTCAGTTATTCCTCTTACTTAAACTTAACCCTTCCAACACTGTATTACCATAATGAGACCCATCTACCAAATCGCAGTGATATGAGTGATGTCAAATTTTCCTCCTTACATTAAGAGCTCAAGTTCATCTTACTTGTTACTCATACTTTGTTTATTTGTATATAGGAATCTTCATTGCTGGGCTTCTTTTCTGTATTTTGTCTCCTGTGAATTTCTGAGTACTATATAGTGTTTTTTTTTTATACTGTAGCTATTTTCTTATATTTAGTCTGACCACTGTATGTAAATTTTCTCCCTTTCCCTTCCCCTTTCTTTCAACTTAAAGCTCTTTTGATCTCTCTGTGATTAAAAAAAAAATGACTGTGTACATTTACATTTTTACCAGCAACAAAATTTTAAATGCAAGTCATCCTTGGCCAGGATCCTGCCATCCCTGTCTTTTAAGCTGTAGTGCAGAAATCCAAATCCTGTTCTCAGGCATTATCATCATCTTAACCAGCTGTCTATTTCCCAGATTTGCCTTTATCTTCTGAAGTTCTTGCCTTTGAAAGACAATGGTGGTGAAAATACCACTTGTGTGCTGAAGGCATTCTGTATCTTTTTCGAAATATCATGATTTTGCTATGCATATATGTACTTATGCATATTTTTATTCTGTTACCTAAGTATCTTCTACATAGTTGTTCACGTTAGTTGTTTTTAACTATGAACTCCTAAAGTACAGACCCTTTGCCATTATGACTTGGAATAGTAAACACAACATATTAAGTGCTTTGAATATAACTAGTTAGGTTATTTTAATGGAGCTCATGAACATTTGTTAACTACAGGCTCTTACGTGTAGACTGAGAGCAGTTAGAAGTTCTTCATTTCACCAAGGGCCAAAAGGAAATCTTTTTGTTTCAATTATAGAGATAGTTTGGAAGTTGACATTCTTTTTTATCAGAAGAAATTACATCCTTTTACAAATGACAAAATTGGCTACATCAGTTCTCTTCTGCAGACTTTATTTTCCTTATCCAGCAATGCAACTTTGATGGGCTGGTAACATTGTTCAAATGCTAAAAGACTATTTTAAGGAGAATTCACATAAGACAAACACTCACATGGAGGTCAGAAGAATTTATACAACGACACTCTCAAGGTATCTCTGAAGAACTTTGGAATAGATTGCGAGACAATGGGAGACACTGGCACACGACCCCCCCCCCCCCAGCATGGCATGCCCACATCAAAGAAGGTGTTGTGTTCTATGAGCAAAGCAGAACTATAGTATGTCAAAAGAAATGTGAGATATGCAATTTTAGAGCCATCTCCATTCCAAATGTTCACATAGATTATTTGTGACCAACCTGTGGCAGAGCCTTCTGGGTTCCTATCGATTTGATCATTTACAGTCAGACACACTGTGCCTTGACTCCAAAACAGTGATGTCATTTTGTTCCTCTTCAAGCATAAGGACAACTAAGATCTTTTAAAATATTAGTTGATTGTTCTTAAAAGTGAACAAGTTGGACTAAACCTGGACTGGCTAAGCTAGGGTCCATGGATTTTTCAAAGTTTTTTTGAAAACTTTTTCGACATCACTGGTTTCCCTTGTAATACAATTTTATGCATTAAAAAGCATTGTTCTGAGTAGCTTCAACTGATTGGAAAAGGGACCCATGTCACAGAAGAGGTTAGGGATCCCTGGCTAGATGATCTCTAAGTAGACTTCCAGCTTTACTATTGTATATTTCTAAGTCATCCTCTATATGTAATTCCTAGTTGAGAAGTTGTATGTCATGAAAGAGAAAACTGAACAAGAAGTTTCTCTGAAGTTTATATTTTGGTAGGATTCAATTACTCAGATAGGATGTTCTTTTACCCCATTTAGAGAAATCTTTTAAATAGGTGTTATTTCCATCGCAGTCTTCTTAAACTCACTTTTTGTCTACTCATTAGTTCATAGTTTCTCTTTTGAAATGACCCCAACTTCTACTCCATCATTAATCTGACTCAGCCATAAGAATTATCATTTTTTGACAGTTCTTGGCAAGAGTACCTGGCTTGATGGCTAATTGGAGGGATCTATGACCTCCATTACAATTATAAGAAAAAAAATAATCTAAATGAACCATATTCATTGATGTGAGCCTATTGGATATACAATCAGTCCCATAGCCTTTTAAAATGCAAATTGATTTTTGTTGATATTGTCCATCTTCTGGTACCTTGGTTGAAAAGGGCCCCCTCATATGGTATGGCTGTTCTTAGCAGGGAACCATTTAGCCAAGCCTTCCCCTTCAGATGATTTTCCACCTCTTCCCTTGCATACACCAGACTTTGGGGAAACAGGAACACATTCTTTCCTGACAAGTGCAACTCCCCCTGCTAAGCTAAACAGTGATATTTCCAGGGAAAGTTTTCGGAGAAAGAAGGACAAAAGTTGCATGGCGAAGGTGCAGATATCATTTTAAGCATGCAAATGACTGTTCTTAGAAGAATAAAAGGCTGTAAATATTTTGAGAAGTCAGCCCCCAGTGCTTCTTAAGTATTCAAAACCACACTGGGTGCTTCATAATTATGTAATATATAGAATACCAGCTGCTTTGAATTGTTCTCAGGAGGTTGGGACGTTATCAAAAAGCTCTCCTCCCCCAGTGAGAGCCATAATCAAGCAAGCAGCTCCATAACACCAGATCAGATTGACATGCAGATGCAGGAATTGAAACAGGCTTTAAACAGATGTTAAGGATGTGTGTTGTTATTGCAAAGGAATAAATACTTTTTCTTTAAAAAAAATGAGTCCTGAAAAGTTTTATACCTGTAAAAGGTCTTTATATTTATCTTTTTAAAAAATCAGCTTCAATCTGTGGAGATCCATATTGTTCCTTTTAGATATATGCTACACAGAGTTGGTGTAGAACATATTTAAATATTTATATCAACACATTCAAACACATGCTGTCAGTAAAAGACAGAACTCCGAGGGGCGGCTAGGTGGCACAGTGAACAGAGCACCGGCCCTGGAATCAGGAGGACCTGAGTTCAAATCCGGCCTCAGACACTTAACCCAAAAACTAGCCGTATGACCTTGGGCAAGTCACTTAACCCCAATTGTCCCCCTCCCCCCAAAAAGATGGAACTCATGCTCATTCTCTCCTGTGCAAAGAGCAGGGCTAATTCTTGCTCTTCTATTCAAGGAGGAAAAAAAAAACATGCAGCATGGATTCATTGGTCACGGGATCCTATATATGTGCTGCCCAAGGGGCTTTGGGAAGTTTGCCATAGTCATAGGGATTTTCAGCCTGCTATAGGAAGGAACAAGTAAATTATTTACAGTTTAACCCTTACTTTGCCACCCACACAAAGCAGATGTATTGGAGCTCTGACTTTGACCACAGGCAGGTTGAAGTAGCATGCAGGCCCCTCTGTTTTCTGGATACTACATTCAGTAAGGCCTGGAATGAAATATGGTTTCATTACCAAGTTAATAAAAAAGAAACAAGGAAAAAATTCTGTGGCCTTAGAAAAATGTGAAACTAGGTCTACTAACCTGAATCTGTCCTTATATTATTATTAATATTATTATAATATTCCTACTATCTCTGCCTCTTCCACTGAAAAATCAGAATTGTTTAGCTGTCCCAAAAAAGACTGATGTGATTAAGTGCCTAGCATCACCTAAAAATTACACCATGTTTTATTTCCTACATCTGCCTCCAGGGTTGTAGATTCACTGTGTACTTCATTTCTTAGGTGCTACACTTGTGTGACCACAACTTCTATCCTGCTCCACATATATTCAAACTAACCTACAAATCCAACTCTTGACTTGACTGCTGCTTAATGCCCTGCAGGTTCTTTCTCTGTCTGGGCTCCATATAACCTCCCAAATTAGGATTTGTTGTCTCTTGCATTTTAAGGGTGACATAAGATATAGTCACCTAAATGTTCTCTACTCCCATCTTCTTTTCCATATTTCTCTAATTCCAAAAATACTTTCAGTATTCCACTACTGAGAATAGCTAACTGTAGCAGGCAAGCACTTCTGATTTTATTGAGCTGAAATGCTGATAAGATAAACTATTTAAGAAGTTATTAAGACAGATAAATAAAATAACTCCCAGGTGGGTAGAGAAATCACAGAGGAACAATGCCATAAAGCATTTTAGGTGGAATGAAATAGGTGTGTCTGTGTCATTGTAAGCAAGTTTTTAAGAATTGGGGGCAATGGGAGAAGCATGAGAAACCTGGAAATGGTCTTCTGGCCTACTAACTCTCCTGCAAACTCAATATGCCATCTCTTGTCTCCATGACTTTGCTCAGGATCTCCCTACTGTATGACCTTGGACAAATCACTTAGCATTCCAAAGCCACAGTGTCTTTATCTATAAATTAGGGGTTTGGACTAGATCGTCTCTGAGGTCCCTCCCAGACCTAATTTTATGATCCTCTGATTCTATTATCCTATGAATTAAAGTTATCTATTGTTATCTCAACAGGTTGAATCTAGTAATACTCAAATTAATGAGAAATACAAAGTCATGCACTTAGTTTCAACAAATCAACTATACAAATACAGAATGGAAGAGATATGAGTAAAGCAAAACAAGCCAATTTTGAGGTGTGGCAATAAAAAATTTTAGGATTTTTTTTTACTGTAACCTACACTTTCATTTGTATAGAAGGACATCCCTTTTTATGTAACTTAGATTCTTAGAATACTGTCTGGGCATCAAGAGGACACATAACCAGAGTTTGCCAAAGGGCCTGGGCCAGGCTTGCCTTATTCCAAGTCCAGATCTCCAGAATATATGCTAGTCCATCTCTCTCAGATTATGTTGGAATCTCAGTCTGTATTAAGAGAAGTATAACTCCCAAACCAAGAGAGATCATATCCCACTTTACCTTGAACTAGTCAGACCATGTTTGAAGTATTGTATTCAGTCTGGGAAATCACATTTTAGAAAGAGGTTGACAAGCTGAAATAAATTCAAAGGACATTGACAAGAATGGTGAAGAGGCTTGCAACCACAGTATATGAAATGATAATTTACTACACAGATCAGAAGCATTTGTCAGGTTGAGGAGAGATTAGATCTATTCTCTGTACCCCTGAAGGCAGAACCAGGAGCAATGTAGAGAAGTTACAGAGGGATCGATTTTTGTCCAATGCCACTTGAGCCAGAATGGGGCACATTTGTGGGGAGTTAGTTCCCTGTGCCTAGAATTCTTGAATCAGAGCTTAGATCATCATTAATGGAAGATGTTTCTGAGGAAATTTATGCATTAAATAAAGGGCTGGACTAGAAAATTTCTAAGGTCTATTCTAAAACTAAGATTCAGATTCTCTGAACATTATTGTTATTTTCCAGATAATCCTCACATCAGCCAGAAGACTGCTCATCTACAGACTTGAAGGTCACCTTGTTGATTCTATTCAGTCCTCATTACTTTCTTCCCCTATGATCCACCCATATTTGGCTTTCATGACCCTTTTGGTTCTCCTATAATTTTTCAAAATAAATAAAATTCCAGTAAATGCTGATTTTAATGATGGCTTTTAATTTTTTTTAGCTAATAACAATACTGAAAATTGCTTTTTAAAAGCTTAATAAATCCTAGACTTCTGGGAGTCAAGATGGCAGAGTAAACAGTAAATTGTTGCAACTCCCCCATATTTACCTCCAAACAATCATAAAATAGCATTACAAAACAAATCCTGGAACAGCAGGACCAGCAAAAAGATGGGCTGAAAAAATCACTTTGCTCAAGAAACTTGGGAAATTAGCAAGAAAGGTCTGTCTCACTCAGTTAAAAGGGGAGCAATGTCCAGGACAGTAAGCATCCCAGTAAGTCAGCAGCAAGTCCCACCTCAGAAACCAGCAGGAAATTTTGAGTCCCAGTGCGGTGGAGCAGGAAAACCCCAACACCAGGATCCCTCACATGCATCAGTATAACCAGGGCAATGGGAAGACTTCAGTGGCTAGACTGCAAGTGCACCACCAGAGAAACACAGAAACATCCCCACAGGCCTCAGTACACACCAGAATAGCACTAGGACCACAGCTCAGCATCTGGTGAGTGACCAGTCTCCAACAGGGCCAGATACATCCCCATTCCACCCCCTCAGCATAGCACCAGACACAAGGGTCTCCCATGGGCCTCAGGGAAAGATCAGTGTAGCACCAGGTAAACAGCCAGGGCCTGCAGCCCCTGGAATAAGAAGCTTGAGATAGTGTCCCTTCTACCCCAGGAGCAGTAAAAAAGGCCAACAACAACAGAACATGACCATGGAAAGTTATTGTGGTGACAGAGAAGATCAAGATAAAAACTCAGAATAGTACAATATTGTCAAAGTGCCTATGGGTAAAACCCCAAAGAAAAATAGGAAGTAATCTAAGGCCCAGAAAGAACTCATGGAAGAGCTCAAAAAAATTTTAAAAGAAAAATGGGGCAAAGAAATGAGAGTTACGCAAGAGAATTATGGAAAAAGAGTCAACAGTTTGGAAAAAGAAAACAACTGCTTAAAAAGTGGAATTGGTCAGATAAAAAAGAAAATACTAAAGTTAACTGAGGAAAACAACACTTGAAAAGTTAGAACTGGGCAAGTGGAAGCTAATGACTCTACGAGACATCAAGAATTAATCAGCAGGATAAAAAAAGTGAAAAAAATAGAAGTAAATATAAAATACGTCATTGGAAAAACAACTGACCTGGAAAATATATCCAGGAGAGGCAATGTCAGAATCATTAGATTACCAGAAAGCCATAATAAAAAGGAGGACTATGACAGCATCTTTCAAGAATTTACCAAGGAAAACTGCCCTGCTGTTCTGGAACCAGAAGGCAAAATAGGCACTGAAAGGATCCATGAATCAGCCAAATTACAGAACTATGAGTCAAGGAAAAAATACTGCAAGTATCCAGAAAGAAACAATTCAAATACCATGGAGCCACAATCAGGATTATACAGGACTAGGCAGCAGCAATATTAAAGGATAAGAGGTCATGGAACATGATATTCCAGAAGGCAAGGGATCTAGGACTACAATAAAGAATTACCTACCAGAAAATTAAGCATAATACTTCAAGGAAAAAAAATGGTCATTCAATGAAATAGAAGGATTTCAAGCTTTTACAAGAAGACCAGAACTGAACCAAAAATTTGATCTCCAATATCAAGACTCAAGAGAAACCTAAAAGGTTAAAAAAAATAAGGGATTCAATGAAGCTGAACTGTTTACATCCCTACACAGGAAAATGATAACTTGTGAGTCTTTTTTTTCTTTTTTTATTAGTATTTTATTTTGCCCCAGTTACAGATAAAAACAATTTTCAACATTCATTTTTAAAATTTGAGTTCCAAATTCTCTCCCTCCCCACCCTCTAACCCCCACTGAGAAGGAAAGTGATTCAATAAAGGTTATACATGCATAGTCACGCAAAACATTTCTATAATAGTCATGTTGTGAAAGACTATAGACCTAAAAACCTCAAAAAAATAAAGAAAAAAATACACTTCAATCTATATTCAGACACCATAGCATTTTTTTTTATCATAAATCCTTCAACATTGTCTAGGATCCTTGTATTACTGAGAAGAACTAAGTCATTCACAGCAGATCATCTTATAGTACTACTCTTACTTTGTACACAGCACATTTTACTTTTCATCATCCCATGCAATAGCATGTTGCTCATAATTTCTTTTATTAGATTTATTTTTTTAAGTTTTTGAATTAAATTTTATGTTTACTTTTAGTTTACATCATTTATTTCCACAAGATTTTGAGTTACAATTTTTCTCCCCATTTTCCCCTACCTCTCACCCCAAAATAGCAGTCCCACAGGATATCCCCTCCTCCAATCTGCTCTCTCTTATGTCTTCCCCCATCCCCCCTCCAACTTTCCAGTAGGGCACAGTGGATCTCTATGGCCCAGTACCTGTATATCTTATTTCTCAGTCACATGTAAAATAATTAAAAGTGGAATATATTTTTAAACACTTGATTTTAAAACTTTGAATTCCAGATTCTTTCCCTTCCTCCCTTGTCACCTACCCTTACTGGGAAGATAAGCAATTCAATACAGGTTGTACATGTGGAGCCATGCAAAACATCTCCATAGTGGATATATTGTGAAAGACTGACTACATTTCCCTCCATCCTATAGCAGCCCCCACTTGTTCTATTCTCTACTTTGATCCTGTCCCTTTTCTAAAGTGGGTACTTCCATCTTCCCTCCCCTGCTGCCTGCCCTCCCTTCCATCATCCCCCCTCTCATCCCCTTCCCACCTACTCTCCTGTAGGGTGAGATACCGTATTTAGTATGTATGTCTTTCCCTCCCTAAGCCAAATTCAATGAGAGTAAGGTGGACTCATTCCCTTTTGCCTTCCTGTTCTTCCCCTCCATTGTAAGTTTTCCCTTGCCTCTTCTATATGAGATAGTTTACCCCATTCTGTCTCTACCCATCACCTCTAATTATATTCCTCTCTCACCTCTTAATTTCACCTTTTAAGTATCATCCCTTCCTGTTCAATTGGTCCTGTGCCTTTTGTCTATGTACACTTGTACACATATATACACACTCACATATGTATTCATATGCCCATATACCCTCCTATATAGACATATATATGTATATGTATATATACATTTCTTTTCCCTTCAACTATTCTCATACTGAGAAGTTTCATAATTTACAATTATCGTTTTTCCATGTAGGAATGGCAATCGTTCAATTTTGACAAATTCCTTATGGTTTCTTTTCCCTGTTTACCTTCTCATGCTTCTCTCATTTCTTGTATCTGAAGGTCAAATTTTCTATGCAACTCTGGTTTTTTCATCATGAATGCTTGAAAGTCCTCTTTCCATTGAATGACCATATTTTCACCTGAAACATGATACTCAGTTTTGCTGGGTAGGTTATTATTAGTTTTAATCCCAGCTCCTTTAACCTCTGGAATATCATATTCCAAGCCCTTGGATCTCTCAGTGTTCAAGCTGCCAGATCCTGTGCTATCCTGATATTTTTCCACAACATTCAAATTATTTCTTCCTGGCTGTGTGTAATATTTTCTCCTTGATCTGGGAATTCAGAACCTGGCTATAATATTCCTAGGAGTTTTCTTTTTGGGATCTTTTTCAGGAGGTGATGGGTGTATTCTTTCAACCTCTATTTTGCCCTCAGATTCCAAAACATCAAGACAATTTTCCTTCAGAACTTCTTGAAGGATGATTTCTACGTTCTCCTTTCTTTGATTATGGCTTTCAGGTACCCCAATGATTTTTAAATTATCTCTCCTGGATTTCAAGGTCAGTGGTTTTCTATTTTTTTTCATTTGTTTGAATCTGTTTAACAGTATCTTGATTTCTCATAAAGTCACTAGCTTCCCTTTGCTCCAGTCTAATTCTGAAGGAATTATTCACTTCAGTGAGTTTTGAGATTCCTTTTCCATCTAGCAATTCAACTTTTTAAGGCATTCTTCTCCTCATTGGCTTTTTGCATCTCTTTTGCCATTTGAGTTAGTCTATTTTTAAGGTGTTATTTTCTTCAGTCAGGTTGTTGACTCTGATTTCATAATTTTCTTGCATCATTCTCATTTCTCTTCCCAATTTTTCCTCCACTTCTCTTATTTGATTTTCAAAATATTTTTAAGCTCATATTTTTCTTGGTACAGGAGTTCTGACTTCACCATCTTCCTCCTATTCCATGCTTTGATTCTTTTTGTCCTCCAAATAGGAGTCTAATGTCAGATTGCTCTGCTTGCTTTGCTTCCTTTGCTGGCTTATATTGCCACTCAATTATTTGACTTTTGAGCTTTTTGCCACAGTAGAACTCTGCTTTCAGAGAGGGGAGGTTTGTCATAATCACTGGGATTTTCTCAGCTGCCAGAGCTATTAGTTGTCTGCCCTCTCTGAACCCTCCACACACTCTGGTAAACTCGTCATGCATTCCATACCCTAGACAGCAATCCAAATCCAAGTAGGTTAAAGCAAGAGAGATTACCATCTGAATAGTTGCTTGGTTCCCCTACAATCTTCAGGCCAGGAGCTCTGAAGTAGCCAAGTGGCAGTGGCTGCATGGCCTCCATGCCTCAGCCACTTCTCCCTCCAGGGGCAAAGGCCAGACCACACTCCCAGACTCCTGGTTCCCAAAGTCCACACTGTAATGACCTTTCACTTTGTCCTTAGTATCTATGGGTTGATAATTCTGGAAATTGCCACAGTTGCTGGTGATCAGAAGTCCCTCCAGCTGATGGCTGGTTGTGGCCACCCTGAGGCTAAAACCTCCCACTCACATGGAGCTGGGCTTGGCTCCCAGAGCACTGCACTGGCCCCTTCCTGCTGGCCTGCCAGCCTGCCGGCCTGTCTTCAGCAGGAGGTTAGCTTCTCTCTATCATTTTTTGCGTTCTGTAGCTCCGAAGTTTGTTTAGAGTATTTTTTTATATGAATTGGAGTTGGTGGAAGGGTACATCTTGAGGAAGTCTTGTTTCTACTCCACCATCTTGGCTCCACCCCCCTCATCTTTTCTTATAGTACAATAGTATTCCATAATAATCACATACCACAACTTGTTTAGTGATTCCCCAATTGATGAACATCCCATCAGTTTCTAATTCTTTGTTCCAGAAAAGAGCTGCTATAAATACTTTTGTCCATTTAGGTCCTTTTCCTATTTGTTTTTTTTTATTTATTTTGGGATACAGACCTAGTAGTGGTATTGCTAGGTGAAATGGTATGCACAGTTTTATAGCCATTTGGGCATGGTTCCAAATTGCTCTATAGAATGGTTAAATCAGTTCACAACTCCACCAATAGTGTATTAATGTCTAATGTTTCCCACATCCTCCCAACATTTGTTATTTACATTTTCCATCCTATTAGCCAGTAAGTGTGAGGTAGTACCTCATAGCTGTTTTAATTTGCATTTCTCCAATCAATAGTGAGTTAGAATATTTTTTATATAACCATAGAGAGCTTTGATTACTTCATCTGAAAAGTGATCATATATTTTTATCATTAATCAATTGAGGAATGGCTCTTATTTTTATAAATTTGACTCATTTCTCCATATGTTTGAGGAAGGAGACCTTGATCAGAGAAACATGTCTGACATGTAAGTGGGGAAAAAATAAAATACTATTTAATTTAAAAAGATTTATCCTGGACAGGCTCTCTTTCACCTACTTTATATTCTACCCAAATTAGATGACAAGCTATTGCTCATACTCAACATTACTTTCCATAAATTGTTGCAGGTCAGGACCCAACCCTGGACTGAACTTCTTTCTTATGTCTACCCTTCAGAACTTATCTTCCTGCAAGGGTCAACTCAAGTACTACCCTCAAAACCTCAGCTTCCTTGATTCCCCAATTCCCACATGCTGAAGCTGCTCACTCACTCAAATTTTCTGGAGCACTTTGGGTATATTCTTTGTCTTCAACACTCTATCTTTTATCTATGTATGTTTTATATCTTCCATAGTAGAAAGTAAGCAATTAGGTTGTACAATGGATAGAGAGTTGGACTTTGAATCAGGAAAGGCCCTAAGTTCAAATCTGACATCAGATACTTGTAACTGTGTGAAATGTTGTGACTTAATCTTTCTCAGTCTCAGTTTCCTTATCTGCAAAAATGGAAAAGATACCTACCACCCAGGGTTGTTATCAGGCTCAAATGATGGATACTATCTTAAGTGTTTCGTGACTCTTACAGGACTACAAATGTGTTAGCTATTATTGTCATCATTATTTATCTTTATTATTAGCAATTATAATAAGCTCTTTGAGGGAAGAAGCCCTATTTTATATCCTGGAACCTGTAGTTCCTAGCATAGTATCTTCCATATAGTAGGTATGTCATACATATTAAATGTTTAATGCTGAATCTTTGATACTCTCTTAATTTCTCTACTTCCACAGGAGGAGATTCATCACTTTGGTATTTTCTAGCAGGATGTAAACTTAAAGGCAGGAACTGCATCTTGTTTATTTTTAGGTCTTCCCATTGTGGAAGAGAGTGCATGAAACCAATTAAGTGTTTAATAAATGCTTGTTGAATGGATAAATGAACTTATGAAATATTATCAGCTATTTTTCAACATATTGCAGCTCCATGGTGAGCCAGTGGCCTTCAGGGTGGCCTGAAACCCAGAACAAATGCCATGAAAGTCCCTGGGCTCCATACCTATCAGGGGTTCTACTTATTCTGATCATGGCCAATACAGGATAAAGAAGGGACAATGCATCTGTGTAATTACTGGGTTGTAACTAACATTGTTGATATTTACAGGCACACACAAACAATATAATGCTTATAGAACAGTGGATTATACTGAATTATGAAATTACTTCTAAGAGTTAGATTCTCTACAAAGATAGAAGCTTGAAGTTAGGAACTATTTCTTAGCTTTGGATCTTCCCCAGTATTTTAAGCTACTCATTTAGTAAACATATAATAATAATAACAATAATAATATATAATTATAATAATCTCCATATTTTGGAGGAAAATATATGCAGAGGCATTTATGAGGGTACCACCAACCTTCCAGCCAGCCAGGCTTGTTACTTTGGAGTCCCCTTCCATTTGCAGGTCTGTAAATCTGTAGATCTGTCTTTGAACTGCAGACTCCAGCCAAGCGACTTCCAAGAGAAATGACACTGAATGCACACACAATAAATGAGCTCTTATATAATATTGGTGAAATTGAACCAGGGAAAAAAGAAAAAGAAATTACAGCTCACTGTATTTTCCCTTTCTATTTTCACTCTCAAGAAAAAGTGGAGGGAAATGCATGCTGTTCACATGCTTAAGTCAGGGTTAAAAATGGGAAGAAAAAAACTTTCACTGAATAGTGATGTTCATAATTGACCTGACCTGAGATAGGATTTTAAGTCAAATTCCTTGAAAAATACTTTTGGTACCACCAATTAACATTTACTCTCCCTCAAGCCTCTATTCACCACTCTCCAAAAAATTAGTCTTTCCCCCAAACATTAGATTGGGGCTTGTTATTTTTAAGTAATCGGCCCCAACACCCAAAGATGGAAGTATGATCATACCCGTGTTTCCCCGATAATAAGACACTGTCTTATTATTTTTTTTTGGAAAGAAAAACACCAGAGGGCTTATTTTCAGGGGAGGGCTTATGTTGTCCTGCCTCAGCTCTCCTCCCCGGCACTGCTCTCAATGGCGCCAGCAAGCAAATCACTGGGGAAGAACAGGATGACGCGCTCACTGCTGCAGCTCTGATTGGATGCAGCTCGGAGCATGGCGTGCGTTTCACGGGGTGTGGGGGGGGGACGGTGCATACAGAGGGTACCATAATGTAGCGTGTAGCGCAGGGGATCACCTTCACTACAGTAGCAATCTCAATAGGGCTTATTTTGGGGGGAGGGCTTATTTTAGAGGAATCTTACACAGTAAGGGGAGGGCTTATTTTCGGGATAGGTCTTATTATCGGGGAAACATGGTATATATGCTTGTTGGATCGGGGTAATTAATGTTAATATCTTGGCTACTCTTTTTAAAGTACAATGAAAATCTCTGTCTAAAGCAGGGTCATAAGAATCTTTCCACTCCATTTCAGTGACAGCTGCAATTGGATGAGGGCAAAAAAGGACAACCTGGACTTCCCATCTCTTTTCCTTCTTTTTTGATCATTCCTTATAAATGAGAAGTGACTTAATCATCATTAAACAACATCTATAATGAAACTGCATGTGCCTAGTGTCTTGTTGATGTTACATTAAATAGATAAAGGAGACATGACTCTTGCCCTGTGTTTACTCCATAATACAGTTGTGACAAGGACATCCAAGCATGCACATACTTGTAAATGCAGAGGGCATAAGCAACTTGCAGCATTTAGCAAATAAAGAATTACAAAGCGACAGAGAAAAGCATGTATTTAAAGAAATGTGAGGTATAAAAAGAAGATGACTGGTCATCGGTAACAAATGAGGAATGACCAATGGACAATCAATGCCCTCCATTAATATCCTTGTGGTGACAGGAGAAAAAAAAGGAAGGCCTCTGGCATACTGACTTTGAACAGCCCTGCCTCACTTAAATCCAATTCACTTGCAAGGTATGGCATCACCTCCCTGATGCCATGGTCCTCTTCAAGAACAAAGGACAAACAACAACAATTTTTGAAGCACCTACTATGTGCCAGATACTGTGCTAAGTGCCAGAGCATAAAAATTAAAAAAAAAAGACAGACCCTGCACTCAAGGAAAACAACATACAAAGCTTCAAAGGGAGAAACAGAATAAAGATGCCTGGCAGTGAGGCATGATGGAAAAGTCCAAAATATGTGCACACAAATACATATATATTTGTATGTGTGTATGTACATATACATGTGTGTATACACATATATTTCACAGTGGTTAGAGTACATAGTTTGTCAGGAAGACCCAAGTTCAAATCTTGCCTCAGACACTTGCAAGTCATGTGAACTTGGGCAATTCGCTTAACCTCTGTTTGCCTCACATTCTTCATACATACAAATGGGGATAATAATCCCAAAGGTGTTGTGTGTATAAAGCAAAGTAACATTTGTGAAGTGCTTCGAAAACCTTAAAGCCCTATGAAAATGCTAGTTATTATTACTGTACACTTAGTCATATTTGTTGCTGAGTTTGTGTGGTAATTATTGTGTTCATAGATATATATATATATATATATATATGTATGTATTTATATATATATTATATGATATATGTGTGACATACTATCTACCTATATAAGCACTTCGGGGATGGAGATATTAGGAGTACAGATACAAATGAAAAAGATAGGCCCTATCGTTAAGGAGTTTCCATTCTAATAGAGGAAGACAATACATAAAAGGAAGCTGGATGGCACATACAGGGATTCAGGTACAAGGACAAGGCTGCTGAGAGGGATGAGAGTATGTTTTCCATCATTTTCCTAACCAGGAAAGCCCCCCAAAGTCTATTCAATACATTCCCATGATAATGCTTATCATCATGATATTACCTAAATATGTCCTTGAAATTAAAATTGTCATTTGGAAGGAAGGGAAAAAGGAAAAAAAGCCAATGCATGGCCAAGTGCTCTCGATCTGACACCTCCCATGAGTTTCCTCTTCTCCAACATTGGTGCCATCCTGCTTTCTGGCAAGTGTCCCTGACTCAAGGGTCTGCTCACCTGGATCCACTCAACGTGACCATGTCATTCTCCCTATAGAATCAGCTGCAGGGACTCCCTATCACTCCAGGATCAGACAGAAAGTCCTTGGTTTGGCCTTTGAACCTTTCAGAACCTGGTCCCTCTGTGCCTGTGCAGTCTTTTAGACCCCATACTCCATATCCATCTCTTGCCTGGGTGAACTCTAGGCTCATCTCTTCCTCCTCCTTCCTTCAAGTCTTGCCCCAAGTCACCTGCTAGCAGTCTTTTCTGCTCCTCCATAACCTTAGTGCCTTTTCTCGGACTTCACCTCAATTTTTCCTGTATCTTTCTTGTTGATACATAGTCATTTGCATGCTGTCTCCCCCATTAGACTGGTAGTTCCTTGATAGCAGGAACCATGGTGACTTTTCTTTGTATGCCCAGAGCTTACCACAGTGCCTGGAACACAGTAGATGCTTAATAAATGCTTGTCCACTTGAGGTAGGGCTGGCATAATTATTAAACAGGATTTAATTTTGTTTACAATGCAAAGTTACTTGTGACTATGTCACTTATTTAGGGCAGCTAGGTGGTGTAGTGGATAGAGCACTAGACTAAGAAAGCCTCATCTTCATGAGTTCAAATATGGCAACTTGCTAGCTATGTGACCCTGGGAAAATCACTTAAGTCTGCTTGCCTCAGTTTCCTCATCTGTAAAATGAGCTGGAGAAGGAAATGGCAAACCACTTCAACATCTCTGCCAAGAAAACCCCAAAAGGGGTCACAGAGAGTTAGACACAATTGAAACCACTAAACACAAACATATTTTTTATTTGTGGGTGATAAAATTTTACACTATGCTCCTGAACCAGCAGGGTATAATGGAATGAGTGTTAGATAAGGTGTGAGAGAATCTATATTCAAACCCTAGCTCTGCCAGTTGGCATTATGATGTAGTAGAAATTATGCTGCATTTAGAGTTGGGGGGGAGCTGGGCTCAAAATCAAACTCTGCTAACTACCTGTGGAGCCTAGTACAAGTCAATTAATTTTCCTGGGCCTCATTTTCTTCACCTGTAAATTGGGGGCAGAGTGGACTAGATCACCTCTATGGTACTTTCTAGTTCTTCATCTATCATCCTATTACCCATCTGATGTTGGGTAAATCATGTGACTTCTCTGGGCCTCATTTTCTTCACACATAAAATGAAATTGTTGTTGATGTTTCTCCTTCATCCTTGAAGAGGACCATGGCATCAGGAATGTGCGGTCATGACTTGCAAGTGAATTGGATTTAAGAGAAGAACTGTGCAAAGTCACCAGCGTCACTTTCTCCTCTGGAGCCCTCTGGGACCAGTGGCAAGATAGGGATCTGGATGACTGGAGATGGCCCTGGATGCACTGAGAGACCTTGAGTTTTTGAGCTAAGGTCTTCCCCAGGTCTCAGTTTGACTGAGGCTACACCCATTCAGTGATTAAGGCTAAGTAAGAAATGAGGCAAGGAATGTCCTCTTTTACCTAGTTAAAAAAATTGATTTGGGAGGGCAAGACCCTCAGGGTTTCTGGCCAAAAGAGAAACAATTGCTTTTTCCAGTAATGGGTAGTTTGTGTGTCAAATGAACAGGAGTTTACTTAAGTTCAGAAAGGGATATCACGTTTGGCTATGGGGTGATGAACTTCTTTGGTCATAGAAAAATTTGAAGACCATTTGGCAGGTTGTAGAGTATTCTATACGGGTGAAAAGAATATCCGTGCCAACAAAATCACCACTCTTGGAAGTATTGGAAGGATTTAGATGTACTCAAATATTCAGCTGACTTTGTGATCTCCTGGATTTGGAAGTCAAAAGTGTAGAAAGATCGCAACCACCCATGTCTGCCGGCTATGTGGCACTCTTGCCTGTGACTCTCATAAACTCTTCACAGTGGCTTCTGCCCAGTATGCAAGAGGCTTTCCTTGTTTTCTCCTGACATCATGAGGACATCAGTGGAGGGCTTTGGTTGTTCGTTGGTCATTCCTCATTTGTTACCCATGACCAGTCATCTTTTTTTTTTATATCCCACATTTCTTTAAATATATGCTTTTCTCTGTCTCTTTGTAATTCTTTATTTGCTAAATGCTGCAAGTTGCTTATGCCCTCTGCATTTATAATTATGTGCATACTTGGATGTCCTTGTCACAACTGTATTAAGGAGTACAATAAAATGAGAGAGTCAGACCGGATGAACCCCTGAGTATCTTCTAGCTCTAAACTGATGATGTCACAAGCTACTTTAAAGAGTTTCTGGGATTTTCCAATTCAAGTGTACGGGACTTTAGCAGATTTAATGTCTACTGGGAAACTCCATCATTTATCCTGAAGTAAGTATCCTGTATCTGGAGCATTTAGACTGAACATCATTTTCAACAAATTAGAGAAGTATCTTTTTCACAAGGGTCCTCTCTCTGAATAGGAACACGGAGGTCTGCAATCTTCTGGTTAAGTAGACAGGCATAGCAAGCCTCTTTCAGCAGGCCTGACCCTGACTAAAGGTCATTGCAGTCAATTGTTCCTAACATTTCTCATGGGAGACCAACTACTTTAAACAACTAACTAAAATCCCAGTCATCTCCATTATTCCAGACTCTTTGGGGATCCACAATTTCCAGGGATTGATCTCATTTTACGAAAGGTCCCTAATGAATTCCATTTGTGGCATGGACAGGATAGGTACAAGCTGAGTCCCTGAAGGTCTAAAACTCTAGAAAAATGAAAGAAAAGAAATAAAACTAATTCTCACAAATGATTGTATAAAAGCTTCAACAAAAGCTGCAGTCACCACTAGCTGACACATTCTTGTTAAAATAGTAATAATGGCTGACATTTGTGTTGAGAAGTTGAAAATCCCCTGGATTTAGAGTCAAGTGTCAAGTAATGTGCTGTCTCCTTGGTACCCGACTGACTGTGTAGAAGTAAATTAAACTAAGGCTGAGTTTCTTCATCTATAAAATCCACCTCCAACAGAGAGAGATAATGGATTCAGGGTGCAGAATTTTATGTGGGTGTGTGTATGCATAGACTCCTCCTCCAACTCTATGCCTAACCCTCTGACCATACATACATACACACACACATATGTGCATATATATATATATATATTTACACACACATACAGAGTCAATGAATAAAGTTATTTTGTTTGTTTGCATATGTACTACAGGAAATTTGTCTTTCTTATTCTTACCTTCTGTAATGTTAATGGAATAGGAAGATCTTCCCCACCCATTAATAGGCCTAACACATAGAACCTATGATCACATGGAACCTGGGTTACATGGAGCTCAGTGTGGGAGGAGCTTGCCCAAGGGGAAGGGGAGAGAGAGATGGAGACAGAGACAGAGACAGAGACAGAGAAGCAAGCTGTGAGAACTTGTTTGTGGGAAAGCCTAACAGAAAGAAGATTTAAGATGTTGGGCTCCTTGGATTAGTGATAAGTACCCTATTAATCTTACCTCCTGGTATTCTAATGATGTCCCAAATAAATATTTTGGTTTTGCCTTTGAGGAAGAGAGTTTATTATATTTTGCAAATCTACCCTGGAAATACGCATGCATATTCATAGCAACTACTATGGGTATTCCATTAGCTTTACACTCTCTCACTGTCCACTTCACCCACTACAGGGTGTGATTGGGGTGGGAAAGGAAAAAGATTTTTATTATTTTTTTAAAAACAAAACTACATTTAAAACAAGTAAAATAAGGTAGGTTGGGCTCATGACCTCTAAAGGCCCTCTCTAAGCTTTAAGTTTTACAAAGTTCTTTGTATTACTTCATTTAAGACAACTCTGAAGTCTTATTATGGATAGAATTATCTCCATTTTACTCATGAGGAAACCAAAGCTCAGAGAGATTAAGTGGCTTGCCTTTTGTCAAACAGCTAGTTAAGTGGAGGAAACATTCAATGTCAGATCTTCCTGACCTTGCAGAAAGCACAGCTATGATAACCATATTGTTAAAAAGAAGAAAAACCAAATCATTTCAGAACTCACATAAAAGAGCTCAGAAGTTCTCTTTCAGCTTAGTACAGAGGCTTCACAGTCTTTCTTGGAAGCATAACAAAGGGCATTATAAATTGGAATGTGTTAGCCATCACACAGGTAGACCTTATGAAATTACTTCAATGTCATCATTAGAACAATTGAGGCTCAGAGGGACTAAATGCCTCACTGAAAGCCAATCAGTGAATCAATCCCATGCAGACCCAAATTCCCTGACTCAGCATGTAAGAGATTCAAATCAGTTGATCTTCATAAATTATTGTGAGCTGATGGTAAAAATTCTACCTCCTCCCATCTCTGACTATAAACACCTGTCAGCCTGGATGTGAAACCCAGTTCTTTCATGGTCAAATGGTTTTCTTTTTGCATTACAGGTGCTCCCCCAGCCTCATTGCCAGATTTTGAAAAAAAAAATGTGACATAGAACCAACATAATAAGAGGGAGCCAGGGTATAGATCATGGAAAAAGACAAGTAATGCTTTTTTATAAGGCTTATTTAGCTTTGACTGAATGAAGATTTCAACATGACAAGCTGCAAACAAATCTAATTATAATCACTGCATATACACTCAGTCTTTGTTCTTCATCCTTAAAATCTTGTTTAGATTATTATGAACATTTTGCATTTAATCTGCTTCCAAACAGCTTATCACAAGTTTATGGCTGGAGCACAAACTGATATCAGGAGGCATTTACTGAAATAAATTCTGGACTAAAAGGGATCATACAAATAGTTGAGATAAAAATCTACTTCCTTTGAGGACACGGAAGTTATCATTTCCATTTTACAGATAGCGAAATCGACACAGAAAGGTTGACACTTCCTCAAGGACACATAGCTACCTGATAGACAAATCATTCATTCAATCAATAAGCATTTTTTTTTTGCTTTTTGGAGGGCAATTGGGGTTAAGTGACTTGCCCAAAGTCACATGGCTAGTGTGTCAAGTGTCTGAGGCCGGATTTGAACTCAGGTCCTCCTAACTCCAGGGCCAGTGCTCTATTCACTGCACCACCTAGCAGCCCCAATCAATAAACATTTTTAAACATCTATTATGTGCCAAGCTTTGTGGTAAACTATGAAAACACCAATACAAAAATGAGAGTGTACCTACCCTCAAGAGGCTTATGTTCTATTGTTCTAGAACCAACCTTGATAGATTAATTCCTAAGCAAGTGCTTTTCCCCATTAGGCCAGGCAGACCACCAGAAAACTGTTATTGTGAATGATTGTCACCTTTGAAAATCCCCAAATGTAAAACTATTATAGTCAGGGCCCATGTAGCCTATTACCCCATAGTCTAACAGCAACACTGTCTTCCAGAATAAGAGAAAGCTACTTAAACATGTAAAAAGCCATGAGAGTTTATCAGTAATGACTTTTATTCTGAGAGTAAGACAGGAAAGGACAATGGCATTATGTCTGTTTCTATTTAGCATTTAGCTACCAAATAAGAAATTGGAACAAAAACCCCCACATAAAGAATGAAGATCTTTTACCATGTGGTTAAAGAATGTATTCGCTTTTTTCCCCAAATTCCACTAATTTTTATGTTTCTGCAAATAAGCAATGAGGAAGCATAAGAAAGAATACAGAGGGTAAGAGATTGATTTTTTAAAAATCTAACCAAACAAAAGGATTTAATTCGAAAATGTCATTCCTAAAGGCTTTGTTCTAACTCAAGCAGTGTGGAAGCCTGGTTCTATAGTTAGAGGACCTTTAGAACTTACTCCTGATATGTCCTCTGGCAGTTTCCAGCCTTTCTGCCCCCCCCCCTTCCTTGCAGGTTCTTTCTAGGATGCTGTGAACAAATCCAGGTTAGCCTGAAATTCTCAGTGCAGTTTTAAGTTTAAAAACTTCATAAGGCTAAATGCTACAAACTTACACAAACAACATTGGGAGAATTATTATTATTTTTAAATTTCATTTTGAAAATACTGATGTTTCTTTTTAAAAATTCAACATAACTACCATCTTGTGCTAATAGATCACTCTACTTGGTTTTCATACTTTGTACGAACTTTCATCCATTGCTGCATTTGTCACCCCACCCAAAGAAGGATGATTTGGGACAGATGCCAAAGTGACATGATCCCATAAGAACAAGTCTAATGGAGCTAAAACAGGTGACCAAGAGGGCCAACAAAGCAAGAGATCCTTCTCCACCAGTCCCTCAAGCTGAGAAGCACCCCAATGCATAATGACAGGCTACCCAAACTTGTGAAAATATAAAGGAAAAATGTAATATTTGCAATTCACAAAGCTATACAAGTGTAAAGAAAATGATGTAATTAAACTTGCAAATGATTTTTTAGAAAGTTTGTAGCATTTCTACTTCTGGGGTTATTAAAGCTTAAAATTGCACTCTTTGGGACACCCTGTATCAAGCAACGATGCAATTGGAGTCATGAGACATGAGTCATGAGTCTCATCTCTTCTAGCTCTGTGAGTGTGAACAAGTCATTTAAACTCTAGGAAACCTACTTTCCCCATTCTGAAAACCAAGATGAATCATAGCCTCAGAGTCGAAAGGGATCCTAGAAGCCATCTAGACCAACCCCCTCATTTTACAAATGGTGAAGCAAAGGCTCAGCAACGGAACTGAAGTACCCAAGGACACACACATAGCAAGTAACTGGCAGCAAGAACTGGGATTTGAAATCAGGTTCTTTGATTATAAAACCTGGTTTTCTTTCCTCTAGAATCATATAATCTACTGCATGAAGTTATGAGGAAACTATAAACATAATAAAAGATTATTGTTAGGATTATTTTAGTTTCTGGATGATTTATTTAAATTAAATAAGCATTTATTGACATTCTATAGGCAAAATACAAGCTAGGAACTGAAAAGAAGTTTTTTACTCTATATTTTTTTAAATTTTAGATAAATACTAAAACTTAAATACATAATAAGAAAAGAAAAAGAAATATTATAAACTTAAGCACTAAACTTAACTATAAAATAAGAAAAGAAAAAAAAACATGTCATGTGCAAGAAAGCCTATGTATTAAATATGTGCAGTAAGTTAAAAGCTATCCATCTTTGCTTCCTTGTAGGTTTTCTTTTGTTCTCTGCTATTCCCTTTTTACTTTGTTCTTTTTCTCCCTTCCTTCCCCCTACCCACCACCCCAAGGCTACAACTGAGCAGGGTATATTTATATATAGATATTAATATATACATACATATATACATACATACACTTTCCCTAAGAGATTCTACTCCTCATCCTGTTTTTATGCTTGCGCATATCTTTTTCCCTATCTCTCCTAACTTCTCCACTTTACTGCTACCTGCTACCTTGCCCTCCTATTACTTAACCTACCTCCCCAAAGATCCCTCCCTTATCCTCCCATTCCCCTAAATCTAAACACCTGTTCTTAAAAGTTTACAATATAGCATGCAAGACAAATACACAAATACCTTACTTTATAACACATCTTACAAAAAGAAGAAAGTGAAGTAAATGTTCAAGGAAGGACTGTACAAAACATTAGGAGAGTTTACAATCCTTCGGAAGAAGGGTCGTTTTTTTTTTGGTTAAGGAAGACTCAGAAAGATTTTAAAAGGTGATGAGTTGAACCTTGATGAATGGTTACTGTTTCACAGGCCAATAGAATTAGAGAATTGAAGAGTAGTAAAATGTCTTCTAATCCAAGCCACACCCAAAGAATCAATCTGACATGGAACAGCTAACCTTTTCTTGAAGACTCCTATTGACAGGAGTCTTACTGAACCATTCCAGCCATTCTCCAATTTGAGATCTCAAATTGTTAGAATGTTTTTATTGTTGAGCTAAAATCAATCTCCCATTCAATTTCACCCATTGCTCCTGGATGCTCTGAGAAGAAAAACATTGAATTCCTCTTCCATTTGACAATTCTTCAAATATTTAAGGACAGTTACCATTACATTTCCCCGACTACACACACCATCTCTTCTCTAAAATAAATATTCTCAGTTCTTCCACCCAATCCTTGTTTGACATGATTTTGCTACCTCACCTTCTTAGCACCCCTCAATCCTCTGAGCATACCCCAGGTTGTCCCCAGAACCAGGCCTCTTATTCCAGATATGGTCTGAGCACATGAGCACTGTAGGAGACTCTAGCTTTTTCTTTGTTGTTGGTTTTTTTTTGAGGGGGGATGGCAAGGCAATCAGGGTTAAGTGACTGGCCCAAGGTCACATAGATAGTAAGTGTGTCAAGTGTGTGAGGCTGGATTTGAATTCAGGTCCTCCTGACTCCAGGGCCAGTGCTTTATTCACTGTGCCACCTAGTTTCTTCTACCCACTCAGGTCAGTGAAGCCAAAGTTGTCACATCAGTGTGATCACAGTGGGTGGTCACATGGAGATTGCAGTCCACTAACATCTTGGGCTCTTTTTCCAATAATGGCTTCCCAGCAACATCTCCATCATTTTTCATCTTGTCCAGCTGATTTTTAAAACCCAGATGGACAACAGTATACTTATCCCCACTTTCATTTTATTTTCTTCAGTTCACCATTATAACCTCTGAATTTGGGGGGTGGGACACCAGCTATATCATTCTATATATTAGCTATCCCTCTATCACTCCCAGATTTGTGTCATCTATAAATTTGATAAGCATATCATACGCTTGAAAATTTAATAACTAGAGGCAGCTGGTGGTACAATGGGTAAAACTCTGGGTATGGAGTTAGAAAGACCTAAATTCAAATCTGACCTTAGACACCTACTGTGTGACCCTGGGCAAGTCACCAAAACCCTCTTTGCCTCAGTTTCCTCAACTGTAAAATGGGGATGATAAAAGCAACTGCCTCACAGGGCAATACTTGTACAAAGCACATAGTACAGTACCTGATACATAGCAGGTGCTATATAAATTCCCCCACCTCCTCATATATGTCATTGACAAGAATGCTGAATATGATTGGGTCAAAGATACTATTCTGGGGGCACTCCACTACTCTCACATATCGGCAACCACACTGACATACCCAGGATGGCTGCTAGCACAGTTTCTTAGATCTTCTTTACTAGGAAAGATAGCTGTTTAAGGGGTCAGAGGTCAACAATCTTTTAAAATTACATTCACAAGTTCAAGGGAAATGTCAGTACCCTGAACTTCAGAGAAAATACAGAGAAATAAAGGCCAACAGACAGGGCTCCGACTGCCTGAATCAAAGCAATATTGCTATACACTTTATACACACACCTGGATGGAGAGAACCTTTAGTTATAACCTGAGCAGTTGGGGAAGCTCTGAATATACAGTCACTCAGAATCTCCATCAGGTAATCCTAAGATCCTTCTCCTAAGTGAGTCCCCAAAGCAAACTGCCAACTCAGTACATATACACTTCTCAGAGCCAGAAGGCATCACAATCCTCCTGACTAAGTGCCTAATTAGAAACTAGCAAAAGGTGTGGAAGCCTTCCTATAACCAAGGCAAACAAGCTTCCCTTAATGGGCTCCAGGTGAGGCCTATTAATGAGCAGGGAAGATCTTAAAAGTCCATTAATGATACATCTCATTAATCAGCAGTCTTTAGGTGCTGGGCTCCAAACCATTCTAACCATACTATCATCTAGTCTATGTCTCTTCAAATTGTCCATAAAAATATCATCAGATACTTTGCCAAATGACTTCCTGAAATCTGGATATACCATGTCCATGGTATTCTATTTAGTGAGCAATCTAACAACCCTGTCAAACTGTGTTTATCAGGTGTAGCTTGTTCTTAATGAAACCACACTGGCTCATAGCAATCTATTTTTTTTCATTTCTAAGTATTCATAAACTATTTAAAAAAATAACCAACTCTAGAATTTTACCAGGAATTGAAGTCAAGCTCATGGTCTTAAAGTTCTAAATATCAATATATTATTCTTTTCAAAACTTGGAATGAAGTTTGCCTGTGCCTAGACCTGAAGCACCTTTTTTTTACTTAAGCAGTACTGGTATTGCTTACAGTCACTAGGCATTATTTAGGAACTCTTTCAATACTCTAGACTAGAACGATCTCCATTAAAATCATTTCAGAAGACTGGAGCTGAGGGAGGGCAGCTAAGAGCTCTTAACTGAGTCCTCGATTACCTTGGCTTGACATGCCAAGCTTCTGTGGAACTGAGGTGATAAGTAGCTGAAAGACGCTTGGAAGTAGAATCTATGACCAGCTTGGATTTAAATTTCCATTCTGATGCTGTTTCCATGACCTAGAGCAAGTCATCTTTCCTCTTGGAGTCAGTTTCACAGTATTTTGTAGTAAAAGTTGAGAATGATGGGACAGATCATCTATATGAACCATTTAATATTAGAGGTAAAGAAATAAGTGATTTGCCTGTTTTACTGGAGAATGAAGAGCTGTGACATGTACACAGGTAAGTGACTAGGGCTATGACTTTGAGAAAACATCTGAGGAGGGGTAGAGCCATTCTCAAATAGAGAAATCTAGAAGAGATACATGGAGGAGGTAGGCCCTAATCTGAACTTTGGAGGGAGAGAATTATGAAAAGCAGGAATGAGAAGTAAATGCATTCCATGCCTAGGAGACTGTCATGGATGCATGGTAGCTGAATATTTGGGTGATACCTGTGAAGGTATTGGAGACATCAAGAGGCTTCTTGATCTACCGGAGAAAGTGCTAACCCACTCACAAGTCAGGAGACATGCCTTGAAATCCTGGCCCCTGCCTTCAGTCTACTTAGCACCCTCCCCAGTAGACCAAGAAACCTAGATCTCTACAATACCTTTACAAATATCACCCAAGTAGTCAGGTTTAGCAGAACATTTTTCTTTTTTCAACTATTAAACATCCCATCTGTGGAGACATACCAACCCACCCCACTCTCTCCATTACCTATTTAAGGAAAATATTAAGAAGTATTCTATCGGGGCGGCCAGGTGGCTCAGCGAGTAAGAGTACCGGCTCCAGTGTTGGGACGACCTGGAGATCGAATCCCGGGCTCAGACACTCAGCACCACACCCAGGAATAACTGGCCGTGTAACCTTGAGCAAGTTACTTAACCCCGATTGCTAAAAAAAAAAAAAAAGTATTCTATCATTCTGTGTTCCTTTAAGACTCATCTGAATGAAATAAACCTTGTCAGCATTTAATTAAATTCCAAGGATTTAGTGTCCTCCTCTGAAAGCTTTTTGCAACATTAGTTTTTTTTCATAATACTGTTTATTTTCCAAGGACTGAATGTTCACTCAAGAATGATACAAAGCATCAGAGACATATCCAACCGGCTTGCTATTTTTAAGCAACTTTCATGTGTTCCCAGCACAAGAAGGTTTCAGACTTCATATTCCAGCAAAAACATATTGCCCCCCAAAGACCCAAACAAAACAAAACCCCAAAGCTTTAAATTATGGCAGTCACTTAGACATTTTTAATACTTATAAGCAAAGATCTGAAAATAACTATAATGCAAACTTTCTTTAAAAATATTTTGAGTTCTTCTATGGCTGTATCCCAAAGAGATCATACAAAGTGAAAGAGGACCCTTATGTACCAAAATATTTATAGCAGTTCTTTTTGTGGTGGCAAAGAATTGGAAATCAAGGGGATGCCCACCATCAATTGGGGAATGGCTAAATAGGGTGTGGTATATGAATGGAATGGAATACTATTGTGCTATAATAAATGAGGCACAGACGGACTTCAAAATAACCTGGAGAGACTTATATAAACTGATGCTGAGTGAGGGGAGCAGAACCAGGAGAACATTGTACACAATTACAGACACATTGTATCTGTGATGACTAAGTTTGATAGACTGTGCTCTTCTCAGCAATGCATGGCTATAAAATAACTTTCATCCTCATGATGGAAAAGGCTATCCGCATCCAGAGAAAGAACTACAGAGTCTGAATGCAGATTGAAGCAAACTACTTACTCTATCTTTTTTGTTTTGTTTTGTTTCTTCTTTCTTGTTGTTCATTTCATTGGTTATAATCCTTCTACAACTTGAATAATGTTTAATGTGAAGTTATTTGTAGAAACTATATCGGATTGCATGCCGCTATGGGGGGAAGAGGGGAGGATAGGGAGGGGGAGAAAATTTGGAACTCAAAAACTTGTGAAACCGAATGTTGTAAACTAAAAGTAAATAAATTTAAAAGAAAAAAAGAAAAAATATATTTTGAGTTGCACAAAGAAGAGAATAGAGGAAGGGTAGAAAAGACAGTGCTTGGAGTATGTAACATAAATTAAAGCAATGCCAAATGAAACTCCTTACACACACATCACATATGTGTGTGCATGTATTTATGTATATATGTGGTCATTATTTCTTGTAAAGCTATTGGAAGGGCTCCTTATCCCACCTGCAACAGGAGTGTTTTTCTTTCCTATTAAGAAAGGAAAGGAAACTAACTAGCCAGAAATTACATATATATATATATGTATGTATGTATGTATGTATGTATGTATGTATATGTATATGTATGTGTGTATGTATTTCTATACAGCCTGTCCTCCCAAGACAACTTTCTCAAAGACCTTCTGACTTTGTAGGCATTTGAACAAGAAGTTCTAACAAGAAGGTCTAAAAAGGAAAGAAGGTAAGGCAATTCAACAGCTAAAGAAAACCCCCAGAGTAATCAATCTCCATAGGTTCTTTCCCTCTGTGTTAAATGCTTCCATTATAAAAATCTTTTAAAAGAAAGTGCAATTCTGATGCCTAACAATGTGTTTGTAGGCGGCTAGGAGGTGGAAATACAGCACAGTAATGATAGGACCAATGCCCAATACAAGCAGAAACATTAAAAGGGAGGAAAAAAGGAAAAGGGAAATCAGAGAAAGATGTAAATGTCACATGTTGCATATCATTTAACCACAAAGTAAGCAAATGGGGGGGGGTGTTATATTGGCTTGACTGGAGTAAAAGCATTTCCATTGGTCCACTATGACATCTTTAAAGCCTTCTACTGACATAGAGCAGGAAAATGTCGCCAAATCAGATCTGTAGGGGATTTCTGGATGTCCCCTCAATAATTTGCCCCAGAAAGATAAATGATCACCGCCTGTGCTGGCTGAATCCCAGGCAAAAGAGGCTCCATGCCACTCAGGGGTCACTAATTGTTTTGGGGTCACTGAAAAATAGACTCCAATGATGACAGTTTGGTGAAGCAGTTCCACAGAAGAAAGATCCCTCATAGACTGCCAGGATTTAGTTTAATTGAAATGTTTCTCTCTCTGCAGTATGTGTGTATGTATATGTGTGTTTGTGTGTGTGTGTGTGTGTGTGTGTGTCTGTCTGTCTATCTTTCTCTCTTCTGGAAGCAGATTACTTTTACAACAGAGGCAAAACGGCGGGAACTAACTTCCTTTTGCCATAAGTAAAGCTCTTTGCCCACCTTACTTCTAATTACTAAGGACAAGGAACCATCCTTAGGAAACAGCAAGTAGTATTCTGCCCTGGGACCATCTGATTTTCTTCACTATATTGTGTTTCTGACATGGAAAATATAAGCAGATGATGGCATACCTGGCATCTGTATTGATGAATTCAATCTTGAGACGAGATGCCTCTAAAGCAGGCTATGATGTTGTAGAGGAGCTCAGAGCTTCATTTAACCTTCTTACCTTCCCATATATGAATCCAGAGGATTAGGTTGCTAGTCAAATAACATTTATAGAAACCTGAGAGCAAAATGACAAGTGCCAATCTTTGGGAGTCTAGAGGGACACTGACAGCAATGCACAACTGTCACAGAATTCTCAGGATTCAAAGCTAGGAGGTACATACAGCAGAATATCCTTCTTTGATGTTCACAGTGGAATCCAACATATTTCCACTGTGGGAGATAGACTAAAGCTGAAAACTGTGTTCAGCTGGAAATGTCCTTGCCTCTGCATACTTCCAGGGTCCCTGGGGTACCATTCTGCTGAATAATAAGTTTTAGGTGCCTTCAAAACCAAGAAGTCTGGGTGCTGGTTGTACAAATGGCATTTCATGGAAGACTCTGAAAACGTGTGAAAGGCACAGACGTGGGGAAATGGAGGTGGGAAGGAAGAACAGGAAGGGCCTTTGGGAAAGGTAGGGATTGACATGGAGAGAACAGAGAGGAAGAAAACTTTGTGAAATGAGGGACAAACCACTGTAAATGAGAGATACCTGATAGACCTGCTACAGAGAATCTTGCAATGAACCTCATCAGTTTCTGCTAAATGCAACATTCCAAATTAGGGGTGCTGTTGGTGGGGTAGAGATCCCCAGGGAATTTTCTGGTGGTTATCATTCTGAGGAATGAGAACTCAAAAACACAGCACTTAGCCTGAGTCTAGACAGGGTAGAAATTCTATGCCCTCCTGCTCCCTTTCCCTAGAAATGTAGTATCATGTTTGAAAAAAAAGAGGGAAATAAAAATCATAGCTAATTTTGACCAAATTGGATGATTATATTTTCCTGCTATTTCTTGGAAGTAATGTCAGTGTTGGACCTCTCTAAAATATTGGAGGCTTTTCTATTGACTGTTAAAGTTCTGAAAGTTAAATTACAGATCCTCAATATCAGGAAACTCCTGCTTGGGTGGGCATCCTGTATAGGGGCCATCAATCCTCTTAATACCAGGAAAATACTTCACCTGGTGCCTGATCTCTGTGACACATTCCATCCCCAGGCGCTCATCTAGTGAAGATATGGAGAAATTTGGTTCTTTATTCTGTGTGGTACCCAGGGTACCCCAGAGCTCCATGAAGTCACAGAGAGTAACTACTAGAATTTTGCACTTTCTTCTGACTCCTGCAATTTCCTCCAGTGTCCAATGAGACTTCACATACTGTTGAGCATGGAGTACTATAAATAAACTCCAGAATAGATCCTTTGTGCATCTTTATCTGTTTCATCTCCTGTTGGACGCTTTTGATGGGATTTCCATAAACATAATTTCCAGATCACACTTCTATCCCACTGACATCTTTGGCTCTGACTGCTGCATGTGCATTGAAAAGTACGGATGCAGCAGGGGTAGCTACAGACTTCTCTGAACCATCCTGCTTCCAGAGGTGCAGGATGGAGAGGAAAAGCAGGGACTTCTCCCAGTGGCGTTCATGTCGCGATGGGCAGCAGTGCTGGTCTAGGGAGCTTCCCGGGGGTGCTACTGCCTTAGTCTCCCCCCTCTGGGGCACTAATCTGGTTCCTGTCGCTGCTGCTCCCACCCAACTTATTTTTTTTTCAAATGCTTTATTAACTTCTTATTTACATCATTCATTTCCGCCAGATTTTGAGTTACAAATTTTCTCCCTGTTTTTCCCCTACCCACCCCGCCAAAATAGCAGTCCCACAGCATATCCCCTCCTCCAATCTGCTCTCTCCCATATTTTCTCCCATACAGCTTTCGAATTTTCCAGTGGATCTCTATGCCCCAGTGCCTGTATATATTATTTCCCAATTACATGTAAAATAGTACTGATAATAGTATACACACACACACACACACATATATATATATATATA
>NW_027187282.1:836571-897862 GCF_028583685.1 Petaurus breviceps papuanus | reverse complement strand
ATACATACACATTTGAATATTTGATTTTAAAACTTTGAATTCCAGATTCATTCCCTTCCTCCCTTATCACCCACACTTACTGGGAAGATAAGCAGTTCAGTATAGGATATACATGTGTGGCTAATGCAAAATAATAACATAGTAGATATATTGTAAAAGACTGACTATATTTACCTCCCTCCTATCCTACCTCCCACTTGTTCTATTCTCTACTTTGGTCCCTTTTCAAAACTGGGTGCTTCCAACTTCTCTTCCCCCCATCCTGCCCTCCTTTCTATCATGCCCTCTCTTATCCCCTTCCCCCCCTACTCTCCTGTAGGGTGAGATACCCTATTTAGTGTGTATTTCATTCCCTCCTCAAGCCAAATTCAATGGGAATAAGGTTGACCCATTCCGTTTTGCCTTCCCATTCTTCCCCTCCATTGTAACCATTACCCCTTGCCTCTTCTGTATGAAATAGTTTACCCCATTCTGTTTCTCCCCATCCCCTCTCATTATATTCCTCTCTCACCTCTTAATTTCACATACTAAGTATCATCCCTTCCTGTTAAATTGGTCCTGTGCCCTCTATCTATGTATACCTGTAAACATATATATATATATATATATATATATATATATATACACATTCACATATGTATTCATATGCCCATATACCCTCATACATATTTATATTCCCTTCAACTACTGAGAAAATTTTCATAAGTTACAATTATTGTTTTTCCATGTAGGAATGTTAATAGTTCAACTTTGATAAGTTCCTTATGATTTCTTTTCCCCATTTACCTTCTCAGGCTTCTCTTGTTTCTTATATCTGAATGTCAAATTTTCTGTTCAACTCTGGTTTTTTCAGCAAGAATGCTTGAAAGTCCTCTATTACACTGAATGACCATATTTTACCCCGAAACATGATACTCAGTTTTGTTGGGTAGGTGACTCTTGGTTTTAATCCCAGCTCCTTTGACCTCCAGAATATCATATTCCAAGTCCTTCGATCCCTCAGTGTAGAAGCTGCCAGATCCTGGGTTATCCTGATTGTGTTTCCACAATATTCAAATTTTTTCTTCCTGGCTGCTTGTAATATTCTCTCCTTAATCTGGGAATTCTGCAACCTGGCTATAACATTCCTAGGAATTTTCTTTTTGGGATCTTTTTGAGGAGGAGATCGGTGGATTCTTTCAACCTCTATTTTGCCCTCTGATTCTAAAACATGAGGGCAATTTTCTTTGAGAAGTTCCTGGAGGATGATTTCTACATTCTTACTTTGATCATGGCTTTCAGGTAGTCCAATGATTTTTAAATTATCTCTCCTGGATCTATTTTCCAGGTCAGTGGTTTTTCTAATGAGATATTCCACATTGCCTTCTATTCTTTCATTTGTTTGGATCTGTTTAACAGCATCTTGATTTCTCATGAAGTCATTAGCTTCTATTTGCTCCAATCTAATTCTGAAGCCATGATTCTCCTCAGTGAGCTTTTGAGATTCTTTTTCCATCTGGCACATTTGACTTTTTAAGGCATTCTTCTCCTCATTGCCTTTTTGAGCCTCTTTTGCCTTTTGAGTCAGTCTTTTTTTTAAAGTGTTATTTTCTTCAGTCAGGCTGTTGGCTCTCATTTCATAATTTTCTTGCATTGTTCTCATTTCTCTTCCCAGTTTTTCCTCCACTTCTCTTATCTACTTCTTAAGGTCCTCAATGGCCTGTAACCAGCTCGTATTTTCCTTTGAAGCTTTTGGTGCAGATATGACTTCACTGTCTTCCTCCTGTTCCATGCTTTGCTCCTTCTTGTCCCCAAAATAGGAGTGTAATGTTGGCATCTTCTGTCTGCTTTGTTTCCGTTGCCTGGTCATGTTGCCCCTCAGTCACTTGACCCCTGGGCTTTTTGCCACAGTAGGATTCTGCCACCAGATAGGTGAGCTTTCGTCCCAAACGCTGGGGTTTTCTCAGCTGCTGGAGGTATTAGATGGGTACCCTCTCTGAGGTCTCCACAAGCTGGACACACACCCCAGGACCTCCACCTTACACTGCAATCCAGATCCAATCAGGTTAAAGCAAGAGTGATTACCCTTCAGACTGGTGCTTGGTCCCCCTACACTCTTCAGGCCAGGAGCTGAAGCTGCCACATGGCACTGGCCGGCTGTTCCAGCACCTCAGTGGCTTCTCGCCCTGGGAGCAAAAGCCATGCACTCCCACTGACTGGTCCCCAAGTGCAGACTGCACTGACCTCTCACTTTTTCTTTCGCACCTGTGTGTTGATAAATCTAGAAACGGCCACAGCTGCTGCTGATCTGGAGTCCCTCTGGCCGGCAGCTGGTCAGGCCCTCCCTGGGTCTAAAGCCTTGGTGTGGGGCTGGGCTCGGCTCCCAGAGCGCTGCACTGGCTGATTCCTGTCAGCCTGCCAGGCTGTCCTCAACAGGAGGTTAGCTTCTCTGTGTCATTTTGTGGGTTCTGCAGCTCCAAAGTTTGTTTAGAGTCCCCTTTTTACATGCATTGGGGAATGTGCAAGTAGGAGCAGCAGGGAGGTCCTGCTTCTACTCAGCCATCTTGGCTCCGCCCCCCCTCCCCACCCAACTTCTAAAGAGAAACTAAGTCAGAATTCTAGGAAGACCTCTGATGTCTCTGAAGCCAGAATGAAGGTGTCGAGCAAACAAGGTCAGGGGCCCAATTGATTCACCCAATTCAGAGCAATATCTTTCTCTCCAGCCTTGACTGCAGGGCATGGCTTTAGAAAACTGATTTTACAGGTCACATGGATAAAGATTTTTCTGTTTGACGCATCAAAAACTGTTCCCTGTACTTCATGCCTTTGTTTAACCATTACTATGGACTTTTTCGTCTTGTTCTTGAACTTTGTAAACTGCCATTAGAAAATCACTTGGGTTAGATAGAGAGACTTCAAAAAGCAGACATTTATGCATTTCTTTATTTATAGTAAATAGCAAATAAACTCATTTAACCAGGCCAATAGCAAACAGAAATTGGAGAAGTAAGGGTACAAAATACCAGATAGTACAGACTTAATGGGGAAGGGGGGAAGAAGAGGGAGGAGAGGGAGAGAGAAAGAAACAGAGTCCCCCCATCTCACTCAAGGGAAAACTGCATTGTCTCTAAAGCCACAAGTTGTAAATCAGGCACATCTTGAGGCCTTTCCCATCCTCCAGGGGCCTCTCTCACAACCAGAAGGACAAACAATTTCTCTTCTCTCAAGCCCTCTCTAACTCAGTCCTTCACTAAAGTATGGAGTACTGAACAATCATTTTTTCTGCCAATGTGGAGAGTCTTATGCAAACAAACCAGGATTGAACCCCAGGTTATATTCCTCCCCTGATACATGAATTTAGATAATGAATATATCTGTCTCTGAGAGACTTGCATTCAAAATGCCAAGGATGATGTTTTTCTTCCACTCACAAGATGTAAGTGAAAGTCTCATGGTCATATCTACTAACCTGTGTTCAGATCTCTACTGGGATGGAGCCAAGATGGCAGAGTAAATACAGGAACTTGTCTGAGCTTCCCACTCCAACCACTTCTAAAACTTGTAAAATATGACTCTAAGGAAATTTTAGAGCTATAGAACCCACAAAGTGACTGAGAGAAACAAATCTCCCCCTAAAGGCAGCCTGGCAGGCTGACAGGAAGGGACTATTGTACAGAGCTGGGAGCCTAGTGCAGTCCTGCATGAGCAGGGTGGCCTGAGACCCTAGGCGGCGCCAACCAGTGGCACAGACTGGTCAGAGCAGACTTCAGGAGAGTGAATCACCAGCAGCTGTGGTGGTTTCCAGACTTCTCAACCCATAAACACCAAAGAAAAAGTAAAATGTCAGTAGGAAACTCTGTTGGAACTGGGTGGAGAAGAGTGCTGTCAGGGCCCTGCCCCTCAAGTGAGAGGTGGTGGCGGCACCTACTATATGGCTGCCTCCTCGTGGCTGCCTCTGGAGCTCCTGGCCTACAGATTGTAGGGGGGCCAAGTGACCATTCAGAGGGTAATTGCTTTTGCTTTGACCTGCTTGGATCTGGGTCGCTGTCTTGGATGGTGGTCCTGGGGTGTGTGGCCACTGTGCCAGAGCTTGTGGTTTCTATAGAAAGGGCACTCTCCTCAGACCTCTGACATCATTTGCAAAAACCCAGTGATTAGGGACATAGCTCTCTCCACTCTGAAAGCAGAGTTCTACCATGGCAAAGAGCACAAATGCCAAGTAATTGTCTGGCAAGGTGAGCAAGCAGAGGAAACACAATCAGACCATAGAATCCTTTTTTGGGGACAAAAGAATAAAATCATGGAAGCAGAAGAAGACAACAAAATCAAAACTCCTGCATCAAAAGAAAAATATGAATTGGTTACAGGCCATGGAGGAACTCAAGAAGAATTTAAAAATCAAGTAAGAGAAGTGGAGGAAAAATTGGGAAGAGAAATGAGAATGATGCAAGAAAATCATGAAAAGTGAGTCAACAGCCTGCTAAAGGAGACCCAAAAAATACTGAATAAAAGATCTCTAGTTGACTTTACTAAATATATGATTTGTGATGGTGTATTAACAGCCCAGAGGATGAATCACAGATCATAGGGTCATGAATTTAAATCTAGAAAGGAACCTGGAGGTCATCTCCATGCCCTTCATTTTTCAGATGAAGAAAGAGAATTCCAGAGAGGCTAAGTGGTTCACTTATAGTCTCATGTATAGAAAATTGAAAAGTTGTGATATGAACCCAGGTCCTTAACTTCAAATCCAATGTTATTTCCACTTACCATAGCTTCATGAGTATTGTTTCTGCTTTCTTCTCTGTCATTGTCTCTTGCAAATTGCCAATATTTTTTTTCCTTCTTCAACACTCATTGCTTTCATTTCCTTTACCCACACACACTCCTCAATGCTTGGAAATCAATTTTACTGCACTATCACTTAATTGAACTGCTCTGGATAAAGTTAGAGATGATCTCTTAATTGCATATGTCATAGTCTTTTCTCTGTTCTCCTCCTTCTGGACCTCTATGATATATTTGACACTAATGACCACCCCCTCTTACCTAGATGTTCTCTCCTCTCTGAGTTTAGGTGACATGACTGCTGGTTTTCTTTCTCGTTCCTATTTTCTAGATCATCATCTGTGTTAAGCCCCCTAATTATAGGTATTCTCCAAGGTTCTGTACTGAACCTTCTTATCTTGTCTCTACATTCTCTGTTATGTGACCTTATCAACTATCATGCATTTCATTATAATCTCCATGAAAATAGTTCCTCCAGCCACAGTCTCTCTACTGTGCCTCAGTCTCACATCATCAACTGCTTCTTGAACTTTTTAACATGTCTTGTCCAAGAGTCATCATAAAACTGATCTTTTCCCCCAAACCCACCCCGCTTCCTCATTTCTATAAATAGCACTGGGTTCTCTCAACATTATCCTTAATTCCTTTCACTGTACAGATGCAATCACTTACAAAATCTTGACATTTTTCCCTCCATATAGTTGCCCTCTCTCCACTACATTCTGTCCTCTACACAGTTGCCAAAATGATTTTCCTTAAGTGCAGATCTGACCATGTAGCCCACCTACTAACTAAACTCCAATGGCTACCTATTGTCTCCAGGACAAACTTGTCTCTTTAATTTTTAAAGCCATTCACAATATGGCTCCAATCTGTCCTTCTAGCCTCAGTGGACATTTTGCCTCTTCCCATTCTCTGTGATCCGCTTAACTGACCTTCTTTGGCTTCCCCATTTCCATGCCTTTGTACTGGTCCCCCCTCCCCATTACTGTAATGCCCCTCCACTCCTCTACCTCATAAAACCTTTCTCCTCCTTAATGACATAGATTACCCACAACCTGCCACATGAGGCCTTGCCTGCTTTCTCAGCTCCTATGGCCTTTCTCCATAAAATTAGTGGTGATTTGGGATCTGGTTTGAATGTGCCAGAATGTGTGTGTGCATGTGTGGGTGTAATCACCCCTCTATGCAAATGTATGCACCTTGAAGGCAGGTACTGGTTTTGGTTTTTTGTTTGTATTGTTTGGTAACTAGCATAGAGTCAGGCATGCAATGTTTAACAAACACTTGTTGATTGACTGCACTTTGTGTGTCAAGCACTTTGCTAAGTGTTAGGGTTACCAGGACAAAAGTGAAAAAGAAACTTCTCTACCATCAAGAAGTTTATATTGTATTGGAGGGAAAACATGGAGGGCAGGTATGTGGCCTTGTAAAGACAGTGCTGGACCTGGAGTTAGGAACAACTGAGTTAAAATTTGACCTCAGATACTTGATAGCTGCTTGACCTTGAGTGAGTCACTTAACCTCTGTCTCCCTCAGTTTCCTCATCTGTAAAATAGAGATAATAATAGCACCAACTTTCCACAATTGTATTGAGGCCCAAATGACATAATAATTGTAAAGCACTTAGCATAGTGTAGGGCACATAGTGAACACCATATAAATGTTAGCTATTATTATAAATAAAAGAAAAATATATAAAAAATATTGTTTGTGGGGAACACTAAGTCCTGGAGGGGATCAGGAAAGGCATCATATAGGAGGTGACATTTGAGCTGAATCTTGCAAAGGGCTATAGATGGAAAGAAGCAGAGGTGAAAAGGACCAATCAGGAATATGAAGTTGGTCTAGAAATTGAAGATAGAGCCTCAATACGACAAACAGTGGAATTTGCCATTTACTCTAGAGGCCTTGGGAAGCCACTGGAACCTGCTGAGCAAGGGGAAGGCAGGATTAGAAACTGGGCTTTAGGATTTTTGGTAATTAAATGTAGGATGGCCTGGAGAGGGAAGGAACTGGAGAGGGAAGGGACTGAAGGCAAGGACACCAACAATCAAAGCAAAAGGACCTGAACTTGCATGGGAGCTATGTGAAGGGAAAGAATGGCATGGACAGGGATGATCACTATGGGCACAGGGGAAAGGGAAGGATTAAAGATGATGCCAAGGTCACAAGCCTGGATGACTAAAGGGTTGTCGGGATCCTGTTACTGGTAAATTGTGGAGAGATGTTTT
Source organism: Petaurus breviceps papuanus (assembly GCF_028583685.1). Lineage (NCBI taxonomy): Eukaryota > Metazoa > Chordata > Mammalia > Diprotodontia > Petauridae > Petaurus > Petaurus breviceps. Next base: position 890,861 of record NW_027187282.1, on the reverse strand, counting down.
TAAAAAAGGACAAGAACAAAAATCAGATTAGAAGTTTCAGTAAAAGAGTAGTGAGGAAGGAGAAGCAGCAAGAAATGACAGCCCAGAGGGGGTGGAGATAAGATGGCTGCATAGAAGGAGAAAAACTCCATATGCCCTCTCCATAACTACCTCAAATACCTATAAAAAAAATAACTCTGAACAGAATGCACAAAGTGACAGAGAGAAACAAACCTCCTGCTGAAGACAGCCTGGCAGGCCAACAGGAAGGGTCCATTGCAGCATGTGGGGAGGTGGGCCCAGCCCCAGGTGAGCCCGAGGTTTTAGCCTCAGGGCAGACACAACCAGCCCTGGCTGGAGGGACTTCAGAAAGTTGACCACAAGCAGCTGTGGTGGTCTCCAGAATTATCAACCTATAAATGCCAAAGAAGGTGAGAGTTCAGTGTGGAGTTTGTGAGAACAGGGGATCCAGGAGTGTGGTCCAGCCTCTGCCCCTAGAGGGAGAAGCAGCTCAGGTGCAGCAGCCACTTCTGTGAGCCTGCTTCAGAACTCCTGGCATGCAGATGGTAGGTGGACCAAGCAACTAGTTTGAGGGGTAATCACTCTCACTTTAACCTGCTTGGATTTGGATTGCTATCTAGGGTGGAGGTCCTGGGGTACATGACCAGTGTGCCAGAGACAGTGGAGACTTCTGAGATGGCACCCAACTAACAGCTCCAGCAGCAGTGAAAACCCCAGAGATTTGGGACAAAGCTCTCCTCTCTGGAAACAGGGTTCTAATATGGCAAAAACTCAAAAGTCAAATAATTGAGTGGCAACATGAGCAAGCAAAGGAAGCAAAGAAAAAACAGCAATCCAACCCTAGATTCCTTTTTTGGGGACAAAAAAGATCAAAGCATGGAATGGGAGGAAGACAACAAAGTCAGAACTCCTGCATCAAAAGCTTGCAAAAAAAATATGAATTGGTTACAGGCCATGGAGGAGCTCAAGAAGGATTTTGAAAATCAAGTAAGAGAAGTGGAGGAAAAATTGGGAAAAGAAATAAGAATGATGCAAGAAAATCAAGAAAAGAGAGTCAACAATCTGACTGAAGAAAATAACACCTTAAAAAACAGATTAACTCAAATGGCAAAAGGGGCCCAAAAAGCCAATGAGGAGAAGAATGCCTTAAAAAGCCAAATTTTCCAGATGGAAAAAGAATTTCAAAAGCTCACTGAAGAAAATAATTCCTTCAGAATTATATTGGAGCAGATGGAAGCTAATGACTTTATGAGAAATCAAGATGCTATCAAACAGATCCAAACAAATGAAAAAATAGAAAGTATGTGGAATATCTCATTGGAAAAACCACTGACCTGGAAAATAGATCCAGGAGAGATAATTTAAAATATATTGGACTACATGAAGCCATGATCTAAAAAAGAATCTAGAAATCATCCTTCAAGAAATTCTCAAGGAAAACTTCCCTGATATTTTAGAACCAGAGGGCAAAATAGAAATTGAAAGAATTCACTGATCACCTCTTGAACAATATCCCCAAAAGAAAAATAGCCAGGTTCTGGAGTTCCCAGATCAAAGAGAAAATATTACAAGCAGCCAAGAAGAAACAATTTGAATATTGTGGAAACACAAACAAGATAACACAAGATCTAGCAGCTGCTACATTAAGGAATTGAAGGCCTTGGAATATGTTACTCCAGAGGTCAAAGGACTAGGATTAAAACCAAGAATCACCTACCCAGAAAAACTGATCATAATGTTTCAGGCGAAATTATGGTCATTCAACAAAGTAGAAGACTTTCAAGTATTCTTGATGAAAATACCAGAGCTGAACAGAAAATTTGTCTTTCAAATACAAGAAGCAAGAAAAGCATGAAAAGGAGAAAAGGAAAAGAAATCATAAGGAGCTTATTAAAGTTGAACTATTTAGATTCCTACATGGAAAAATGATAATTGTAACTCATGAGACTTTTCTCAGTATGAGGATATTTGAAGGGAGTATATATATGTGTGTGTGTGTGTGTTGTGTTTGTATATACATACATATATATGTATGTATAGGTGGGTGTATGTGTGTATATGTATGTATATATGTGTGTGTTTATGTGTGTACATGTATACACAGAGGGCACAGAATGAGTTTAATAAGAAGGGATGATATCTAAAAAATAAAATTAAGTGGTGGAAAGGAATATATTGGGAGAACTCCCATATGAGAGATTTAAGCGGAAGAACTGATGGTTTTTAGTTTCATTGTGTTGTTTTTGGTAAAAACAGAGCTTGCCATTTTGGCAGAAGACTCTTCTTTCATGTCGCCAGACCACTGTCAATTCTAAATAAGGCTTCTGGCTAACAATAGAGCACAGCTGTAATTCAGTCAGACATACTGGTCCCCACCTGGAAAGGTTGGCCTCCTAGTAACACTGGCCAGTCCCAAAACCTAGTTAAGACAAAAACCAAAAACAAAAACAGCTCTGTCCCCTATGTATGCCAGGAGGACAGATGGTAAAGGCAACACAGTAAGGAGGAAAATTAAGCTGAAGTTAATAAAGAACATTCTGTTTCTAGGATCATATAGCAACCAGGAAACTACAAGGGATATATGTCTGGTGTCTACCACATACAGAATTTTCTTTTAACTACTATATCCCACTAATATATTTGATACATTTAATTAATATTTACATACTGCCCCATGTTAAGTCAGCATGGTGAGAAGGAGGGGACATTTTACAGAACCTAATGCATTTGTCTGTGATAATAATAATAATATAGTATGTGAGAGATAAAAATCTATATATCCCAATTGATATAATACAGTAGGTGCTAAGCTCCACCATTCCCAGATAGTGGAGTTTCCTCATGTATAGGTCTGAATATGTCCATTCATTGGCCCCAAACTGTCAAACAGGTCTCTGATGCCAACCAAACAATGAGCTTTTTTGCATTTGTATCTTACACCATTCTCCTTCACATACTCTGGGCTTCTCAGTGTTCCACAATGATGTTGCCAGACTTTCTCCTTCCACACCTGTCTTCACTCATGACTTTTCCCATGCCTGAGGTGTCTTTAATCTCCACCACTGACATCTATACATCATTCAAGTCCTAGTTCAAATTCCTCTTCCTGACTCTCCTTCACACACCTTTTAAAAGAACTTTGACTATTGTTTATACACTTATCTTTATTTTTATTTTCATTATCATTACTTATTATGTGTCCTATCTTTCTTACTAGAGCATAATCTTCATGCAAGTGAGAATGTACATATGTATACACAGAGAGATCTGGGAAGTACATGTAATTTTCTGGTTCTGTTTCTGGGGCAGCTAGGTGGTTCAGTGGCTAGAATGCATGCTTGGCATGCATAACCTATATAAATTACTGTCTCAGAGTGGGGGGAAGGTGAAGGAGGGAGAGAGAAAATTTGGAACTCAAAAAAATTTTAAATGAATGTAAAAATTGTCTTTACATGTAATTGTAGAAAAATAAAATATTATTTAAAAATAAAATTGTAGAACCATGTTTTAAAAAAATGCAGGTTCTAGAGTCTAGAAAATCTGAGTTCACATCTAGCTGTGTGAACCTGGTCAAGTCACTTGACCCTGTTGGTCTCAGTTTCCTCATCTGTAAAATATGCTGGAGAAGGAAATGGCAAACCACTCCACTATCTTTGCCAAGAAAACCCCAAAGAGTCAGACATGACTGAAACCACTGAATAGCAACAATGTTTCATTAGGGTTTGCAGAAATTGTAGACTCTGGCCTAAGAGAACTTAATCCTGAATTCATTTAGTCAGTTCCCTTGTGTTACAGATTTGAAATCATGTCTTCTAATTACTACTATTCTCACTATTACTACTACTACTAGCACCATTACTGCTAATGCTAATCATTATATAGGTAACAATAAATGTTAGCAATAGAGTACTTTAAGGGTTTCAAAGCATTTTTCATATATTACCTCATTTGATTCTAATAACAGCCTTGTAAGGTAAGTGTTGTTATGACCCCTGTTTTACAGATGGGGAAACTGTGGCTGAAAAGTTAAGTGTGGGGCCCAGGTTTCCATAGTTATTTGTGGCAGTATTTGAATGCAGGTATTCCTGACTCAGGCCATCATTCTATCTGTTACGTTGATATGTTCCTGCAAATTAGTTCCAAAAACCTTCTTGGAAAGAAAATTCTCTATTGGCTCCTCCTATGGTTGGGGAAAGGGGAGCAAATTCTCCCTCTCAGGTAAAGGTTTACAGGGTTTCTCTCAGAAATACTGCAATAACCGTGAGTGAGTGAGTGAGTGAGTGAGTGGGTGAGTGAGTGAGTGAGTGAGTGAGTGAGTGAGTGAGAGAGAGAGTGTGTGTGTGTGTGTGTGTGTGTGTGTGCGCTCGCACACAACACAGCATACCAAGGAGGCATAAAGGTGACCTAGCAGCTCATCTCAGCTCTGATCTGGCTCTCGGGCTGCTTCAAACACTTCTCCATTCCTGCCTATTTTATGCTTCCAAGATGTCCTGTTTCTTTGACTGACTATTGCTTAGTCATCTGACCTCACCTTCTCCCACCCCTCTGCGACACTTTGTGGATATGCTCCAAGGCTGGCTTTTCCTTACAACCTTACTCTGATTGACCAGAAACATGGACTCAGAGGATTCACTGCCACACACCAGGAATTTAGTAAAAGACAAATTACAAAAGGAATGCCCAAATACACAGCATTTTAGCACAATGTGGCAAAAGACATTATTGTTTTTTAATAGCAAAGTAAAACCATGTTAAATAAACTCTTTCTAAGTCCTTCCAGAAAATATAGCATTTAGCAGAATCTAAGACAAGGCAATTCAGGGGACATTTCACAGAAACAGAATTATATGTTTTCAACAGTCCAGTTTGGGCCCTCAAAGTCAAAATCCTTTTTCCCATGGACATCTGGTTTTAGAGTGCAATACTGATGTTGCTGGGAATGCTCCATTTCTTTATGAAGTTGCTTTTAAAGCTTGACGCCATTCTGACTTACAACCACATGAAATGTATTCAATTGTTCGACTGTCTATTTCTATTAGGATGACCATAATAGCAATTTTCCATTTCTAAACAAATGCTTTGCTGAGTGCTGCAATCCAGAGCCCATGAATGGGGTCTGATAATGATTAATTCCTGTCATCAAATTCTTATTTTCAATAACTAATTTAAGTAGCTGCCAATTTTTTTTTTAAATAATGAAATGATATAAGCCCATAGGGTACTTTCTTCAGGTAATTGATAGTATACCTTCATATTAATGATTGTAAATTGTGGCCCGCTACGAATCTGTCACCTGCAAAGGCTTCTGGGAGTACTCCCATGCACACAACTGCTGTGCAGTGGGGCAAAAGAAGTATCCTCTCCAAAATAACAAATCTAGTCAGAGTCCAGCACTGTCTGAAGCAACCCCTCTAAAATAATATAACTCCCTAAAACCTTCTAGGGATGAGAATAATCACCTCCAATCCCTCCCAGAATGTTTTCCTAAGAGAACCAAAATGACCTCACTATGCTAGGGTCAAGTTTCAGGTTGGGCACAAATGGTCCCCGTGCACATTTGTGGATTCTCTAAATTTGTGCATCCTGCATTGCTTTTGATCTATTTCCATCCTGCTTTGTTCATAGAGCACAGCATCTTCCCTGATGTGGGCATACCATGATGATCGGTCCTGTGCCAGGGTCTCCCATGTCACACAATCAATGCCAAAGTTCTTCAGAGAGACCTTGAACAGCTTCTTCTGAACTCCATATGAGCACTTGCCTTCTGTGAGTTCTTCATAATATAGTCTTTCAGGCAAGCGTACATTTGGTATTTGAACAATGTGTCTAACCCATCAGAGTTGTGCTCCCTGCAGTGGAGTTTGAATGCTTGCCAGTTTAGTTCCAGAAACAACCTCAGTGTCTTGTACCTTATTCTGCCAGGTGATCTTCAGAATCTTCCAAAGACAATTCAAATGGAAGAAAACTTGATTCGGGGAGTCAGAAGTGCTTGCCTATTTTATAATTCTCTGATATTACAACTGATTTACATGCCATTTTCTTCTACAGGGATATGAAAACACATCACCTATCTTCACATAGGCTGAGGCTACATATAATGCTACCCCAGTGGAGAAAAACTGGAGGACCAAAATGATTCCAAAACACCAACTGAATAAAATTTTTCTCAATATTTTTGACTTTAAATCTTATATAACAGTGACTGCCCCATATTAGGAACTCAACGGCCAAAGAAAGCAAAAAAAATTACTTCTTGACCATCCAGATAGTTTCATGTAAAACTCTGAGAGGAGGACATGTCCTCTAATCATCAAGGACTAAAAAAAAAAGCACAAAAACTAACCCAAAACCATCTCGGGAGTTTTCTTAGATCAAGGAATTCAACATAAATGGATTAAAGATCACAGGGAAATTTATCTACCAGGTAGTTATAGGATTCATAAGAAGTATTAAAATATTCATATGTTTTTCATTTTTAATATATTTTATTTTCCCCAAATGCATGTTAAAATTTTTTAACATTTGTTTTTTTTAATTTTGAGATCCAAAATCTATCCCTCTCCTCCCCCTCCCTGAGACAGTAAGTAATCATATATAGTTTATATATGTGCAATTATGTAAAACACTCCCATATTAGTCATTTTGTACAAGAAGACTCAAATAAAAAACAGAAAGTGAAAATACCATGTTTCAGTCTGTATTCAATCAATACCAGTTCTTTGAAAGGGTTTTTAAAGCAACCTTTGAATGCTTACATGTAATGTTTATTGATTTGTGTGTCTTGAATGACGCAAACACACAAACAAGGTACACATGGGGTTTTATTGGTTTCATTAGTTTTCATAAAGGATTCCCATAGGAGAACACCCCACCTACTCAAGTAGGCACTGCAAGCTCAGGAGGAGGAGGAGGAGGGTTTGGGGGCAGGGGGATCACTAAGATGCTGTGATTTGTCTAGAATCACAAAACCAATGTGTGTCACAGGCAGGACTTATACCTAAGTATTCTCCCAGATTGGTCTCTAGTTGCTAGGCCAGGTCCTCTCTTATAGTGAAATCTACAGAGATCCTACCATATGTATATACACATGAATAAACCCAGAAGTAGTGTTACTAGTGGATGGAGGGCTGTTCTTTGAAATTAGAAACATTTGGCTTCAAGTCTGATCTAGGAAAAATACTAGCTCTGTGGCCATGGACAACGCACATAACCTCTCCATGGTCCTATACAAGCCCCAAAGTGTAAATTAAAGGCAAGCTTCTGATCTTCATGAGTGGAAAAGATTTCCATGAATGGTAGTGGTGGGGAGGGAGAGTTAGTTAGGCAGTTCCTTGTTTATGTTAAGGCAATTCAGTTTAAAGCAAACACCATTTATGGGGTACCTACTGAGTGGTCAACTCAATGCTAGGCTCCACAGAGAAATGGGGGGGGATAAGACAGAAGAAGATGCATGAGGGGAACAAGTACCCCAGGGAAGTCCCAGAACTAGCTGGGCTGGCTCTGTTTTCCTTCCTGTTTCTCTTCATCCCCTTTGAACCCAAATGGACACTTCCCACCAAATTAGACACTGCTTTGGGATAGTAACATTTAACACATGAGCATAGATTTGTGTGCTTCAAAAAGTGGAAGTGGGGATTGGCAATGGGAGTATGAAGTATGGTTCTTTGCACACAGTCGGTGCTTAACAAATGCTTTTTTCATTCAATCATGTCATTCATTCAGAGGTCCCCTTAAATAAATGGTGGGTTTGAGTCTGTTAGGTTATCAAGAGCCTACACCAATTTTTTCTTTGGAAAAAAATCTAAGGGCAATGTCAGAAACATCATGAAAATGCAAGTGGGATGAGAGCTTGAGAAGATGAAGTTGCCATGGCAACTCTCTCCGTGACTATTTTACAGATTATAGGAATAGTCTCTGGTAATTTTCCTTCACGATGTGCTCTGATTGCTTGAGGAGGTCTGTTAACTGTTTCAGGAAATGGTGGAAATTGCCTTTCACAGGTAATTGAGGGAGACACAGGAGGCATCATGTGCCAGACAAGTCATTAGTACATCACCACCACCTTGTCCCACATCTGTCCACAGACCCCAGTGGAGACAGACCTGTATCCTGAACCCCAGAGCCCCCAAGGCCCCAGACCTGCTTCCAGCCCAGCCCCCACAGACATCACTGAGGGAAAAATTATTATGAAGACAGAGTCCACCTTCCTCAGCAGCAGCAACAGCTGTCACCAATACACACAAAAACACACAAGGGTCTTTGGAGTGACAGCATTCTCCAGAAGAGTCATCCTACTTCCAACCTATCTCTCACAACCATCAACTGGGAAAGCAATTCCTATAGAGAAGGGCCAGCCAGATTCACTCAACTGCCAACCAGTTATCACTCACAGGGGAGCAAACCAGACTAGCTGAAGAGGCAAATCAACCTGAGGGAGGGACAGGAGGTGGCCTGGGCTTCGATTCACTTTGGGATTCTTCTATGTGTGGGTGGGACATCAAGTCTCAATCTCTTTTTGCAAGATCCCCCCAAGGATTGCTGCCCTCTGTCTAATCCATTTTGCAAGAAACCTTTGCAACAACCCTGTAAATACATGAAGAAATTGCAAATGATTATTCTGGAGAAAAGACTCATGGCAGACATCCCTCATGCCCTCATGCCTGTACTACTACAACAATCACTGGCTGGTCTTCCTGCTGCAAGTCTCTCCCTGCTGCAGTCCATAATTCACTCTACATCCAAAATGACCTTTCTAAAACACAGGTTTGGCTATGTCACTCTCCTACTCAAGGGACTCCAAGGACTCCCTATCGCCTCAAAGATCAAACATAAAATCCTCTGTCCTATGTTGCCTCCACTGTAAGACTGTGAGGTCCTTGAGAAAAGGGACTGGTCTTTGCTTTTCTTTGTACACCCAGTGCTTAGCACAGTGCCTGGCATTTAGTGGGAAATTAATGGCATGAATTTTGACCACCTTACCATCTTGTCCATCCTATGTGGACACTCTCCAGCTCATTCAGGTCTTCCTGATTGTCCCCCACCTCTCTTTGCTGACTTTCCCATCCCACACAGGTACTAACAGGTGTGGCTGCTACTACACCCAGGTACAAACACTAGCTGATGAGCTCTCACTCCTCTTTCCCTTAGCAATCTTCCAGTAGACCTTTCAGGCATTTTTCAGTAGTGTCCAACTTGCCCTGACCCCATCTGGGGTTCTCTTTGCAAAGATACTGGAGTGGTTTGCCATTTCCTTCTCCAGCTCATTTTGCAGATAAAGAAACTGAGGCAAATAGTGTTAAGTAAGTTGCCCAGGGTCACACAATTACTAAGTGTCTGAGTCAGGATTTGAACTTAGGAAGATGAGTCTTTCTAAGCCCAGGTCCAGTGCTCCATCCATGCACCCACCTAACTATCCCTGGCACCCTCCTTACAAAGCATTTGCCTCAAAGGCATGGATATGCAGCTGAGGCAGTGTAGCCTTATACCTTACTAAGTGTGGAATCTTTCTCCTAGATATGAAAGGCCTTCCCTTGTGCATTTAACTATTTCCAGTTTTGTCCCCTCACACTCCCCAGTGTAGACGGTCTGAAGTCTAAACTGGGTAAACTCTTACCCTAAGAGGAAATGTAATCTTCCAGACTCGAAACTCTATTCATCAATCCATCAATCATTATTAAGCCCCTACTATGCGCCAGGCACTGTGCTAACATCTTTTACAAAAAGCATCACACCTGTTTCTCACAACAACCCTGTGATATCCTTACCCCACTTCACAGCTGGGATTCAGAGGTGAAGTGACTTGCCCAGGGTCACACAGCTAGTAAGTAACTGAGGTCACATTGGAAGCCAGGTCTTCCAGATTCCAGGCTCAGGGCTCTAGAAGGGGCATCGAAGTCTCCTGTCACTGCTGTGTTCCTGTCTATGTCTTCTGGTGGGTTAGTTACTGTTTCCTGCAGGAAGTGGGATGCTATACTGCTGTTGGTTTACTGTTTATGGTTCCTTTCAACTGAATATACTTTCCTTGCTTACTTGTAAACATTTTCTTTTGCACTGTCAGATACCATATTTGCAATTTCTACTTTTTTGGAATTCCTTGATGAATAGTAAGTTTTTTCCCCATTTCCTCAGGTTTATTTTCTGTGTCTTTGTAATTTTAAATGTGTTTCTAGTAAATGAGAGATTGTAGAGTTTTGTTCTCTTCTCCAATCTGTCACTCTTTCTCACTGGACTTAGAATTCTAGTTCCCTCTTTTTGAACCTAATATTAAACTATAAGCTCCCCCATTACACTGTGAGCTCCTTGAGGGCACGGACTATCTATTGCATCTTTTAGTATCCCCAGAAATGAACCCAGTGCTTGGCACATAATCTGTGCTTAAAAAATGTTTCTTTATTTATTGATTGATATAATTGGGTTTCTAAAAGTTAATATTTTTCCCTTTTGGACAATAAACTCAGTACATATTTTAGTCAGTCAATCACTCAATAAATCTCTGCTTCCAGGACCTTATACTGAAGGGGTTTGGGGACAGGGTATGTGGCACTGGGAGATGGAGATAGAGCACAGTGGAGATAAGAACGTCCACAGAAACCACAATCCAAGCAGGATCCAAGGAAAGAACCAAACCTTATCAGCATGTAAAGTGCTCTGAAAATGTCCAGGCCCTCCATAGAGGTCAGCTGATGGGAGATAGAGAGCAGCAAATGAGAGATCCAAATCTCATGGAAAACTGCAGAAAGGAGAGAACATCCTGGCCCTCTGTCACTATAGGCAAGTTCAAATTTCCCAGAGCCTCAGTTTCCTCATGTGTGAAATGAAAGAGTTGAACTAGATGACCTCCAAGGTTCCCTTCTCCTGTTCCAAAGTTTTCTATTAAAATATCCCTTCTCTCTCAGACTTACTGCGAGTCTGTCGATGCTTTCCCCCACACTCACACAACCCCAAGTCAGCTGAGACAGGAGGACACCTACATCGGTGTATTGGACAATGAACTCTCTTGTCTGCAGGGTTCTAAGCTTTTCTAAGCAGCACTAAGCAGCAAGCAAAGCTTTGGCCCACTAGGCACCACTTCTCTGTCTGTCTCTTTCTCTGTGTGTGAGTGTGTGAGTGTGTGTGTGTGTGTGTGTGTGTGTGTGTGTGACTCATTGATTCTCTGACTGGATGACTGACTGATTGTGTTCAGTGCTCTGTGTACATTAGTGTGGAAGCTGTGGTTGGGATACAGCAGGATGGGGAGAAAAGTCCCAAGGAAACAAGCCTCACCTTCTCCATGGGGTCTCCTTCTTATGTCACTGATGTTCTATCTCTGGGGCTGCTCCCTCCTCCAGAGAGAACCAGTCTTGGCTGAGGATGTGGGGAGCAGGCTGGCACTCCCAGATGCTGAGGGTGAGCCCAGAGGTCCAGCACCACCAACTGGAGTGAGGTGCCTTGGAAGCTGGTGGCAGGTTCCTTTGTCCTGTGGGGGGGAGAGGGATCAGAAAGGAGGGTCTCCCATCTGCTCTCTGGTCCAGTGTGCTGCTGCCAGCTGCCCAAACCCTCTGGGAATCCAAGTGCTAGTGTTCTAAGAGGCCAGGGAACACTGAGTACCTGAGCTGGAAGGGACCACAGAGCATACAGTGCCAGGTGGCAAAGATTCCCTGGCCACCCTTGCACCCTCACTCATTTACACCAGGCTCTCCCTCTACCACAATCACTCCCTAGCCTCTCCACATCCTTTGAGCATCATTCATTCCATATTTACCACCCAATCAAGATTCTGGTGGCCTCTGTCTATGGACACCCAGGGCACTCCCCTTCTTTCTCCAGTGAGTTCAGTGCCTTCGTCTCATAGTCTCCCTCCTCCCCAACTCCTGCCCTGTTCCTAGAAGATATCACTGCATATTCTGATACTTCCTCAAGCATCCTACCCTTCCAGCTCCTCCATTTATTCAGTTCCCATGACCTTCTCCTCCACCCACCTTACAGAAATGGTCACACCCTTCATCTTGTCATCCATCACCCATAAGTGTTTGGCTTCCACATTGCTGCATCTGATGACAACGTGTTGTCATTCCACTTTTCCCTCTGCCTTGCAACCCCAAACTCTCCTCTTCACCGTCACCTGCTCCTCCAGTCCCTTGGCTTCTGGATTCTTTCCCAGGCCATCACCCTTCCATTGCCTACACCCTCACCCCTTCTCCCTCTTGACCTCTTGGGAAACCACCCTCTACACTGCCCTCTTCTCTTGACTCTCTTGCCCTTTCCCTTATAGAAGAGCTTTCCCTGCCAAGCCTCAGTCCGGGATGACTCCCAACATCTACTCTCTTTGCCCCTCCTCACTTCATGCTGAATGAAGCTGGAGAAACTCATGAAAACAGGGTGACTGGGTCCACTACAAGTTTGTTACCTGAACTCCACTGGGCCCTGATTGCAGCAAGGCAATCCTTTCCCATCTCCCTAATCAATTCAGTATCCCCATCACCACATGGCTTTTTCCAAACCTTATCTTCTCTCCTCATGTTTCACATAGGTCCCCCTCCCCCACTCTCTCAGCTAAGAATCTGCCTTCACTTCATTGAGCAAATGGAGCCTATTCACTGAGAGCTCTCTCTCCTCGCATCTCCCCTATCTCCTCCTCCCCTGTCCCTTATGATGAGGTGATTCTTCAGAGCTAATTAATATCACCCCCTACCTCCTACCCCCAACATTTCAACTATGACAAGAGATGGCATGTGTGAAATACAAATGGAGTCTACCTAATCTTGGAGTGGTGCCTTCTGTGTAATTTTTAGTAGTAAATGAAGAAAGCAAAAAATGCATTTTCCCTAATAGAGCCACACATACAAACCCCAGTGAACCCCATAGAGCTTAGCCCCCTGCTACTGTATAACTGGATAATGCTATTTGGTTTTGCTCAATTAGTCATTTTAATTGACTAGAGATGATATATTTAATGGATGTAAAGAGGAAAGGAAAAAGATGGGACATTCAATACTCATTGGGCAGAAAGCCACCAAGAGTCCCAAGGATGCTTTACCTGCGTGGGGGGGGGGGGACTGGCAAACTGTGTAGAGAAGAGGAGGGTCTCCCATGTCGAGATCAGGGCAGCCAGGTTGAATATTGCTTTTATAAGCTCACTAAAGGAAAAATTTAGGGTTTAGGAAGATAGCAGTAGCCAGTCTGCCAGTCCTAATCATTGGTTGCCATGGTGACTGGTCCATCTCCAGGGATACAACATATCCTGAATTGCCTGCATTCACTCTAGCTCTTTATCAGGCCTCTGTTATGACTCATACACCAAGAGCAGGGGGAGGATCCTTCTCCATTTTTCTCTGGACTACTAGGTGGGCATGGCTATACCTCACCAGATACTGCAAAATATCAGGAGATATGCACACATGTACCTCCCACCCCTGCATATCTATTGAGAGAGACAGGCAGAGAGACAGAAACAAACCGACAGAGACAGAGATAATCTAAGTGCAGGGACTTACACTGACTAACTGATGGTACATTACTTAGTCACTTTCCCAAACCCCAAATAATCCTTTTGCTACATACTTCACTGGACAATAGAGAGAAAAGTGAAATGTGAAACTGAAAACCTGCAAAGATGATCATTTTTAGTCATCTAATTATCCTTATATTTGAATGATCATTCTGGAAAATGGATGACTGATAGTACTCTTGTGAGGATTATCTTGCCCAATTCTCTTTCCCTTCTATTAACTTCTACATTTTTTTCTTATCCCTTTCCCCTCCTATTTGCCTATTCTGTAAATTACATTTTTATACACAGCTGAGTGTGTGTATTATTCCCTCTTTGAGCCAATTCTAATGAGAGTAATGTTAAAGCATTACCTTCCAATCCACACCCCTCATCTTCCTTTTCACTGTAAAAGTTCTTTCTTATCTCTTTTATGTGAGGTAATTTACCATATTTTACCTCTCCTTTGCCCCTTTTCACAGTGCATTCCTCTTTCTTAACCCTTAGTTTGATTTTGTGGATAGCATCCTGTTGTATTCAAATTACCTCTATGCCCTATGTCTATATATACTCCTTTTAATTGCCCTAATAATGACAAAGTTCTTAGGAGTTACTAGTATCACTTCCCCTGTAGAAATGTAAACATTTTAAACTTAACTGAATCCCTCATGCTTTCTCTTTGTTGTTTATCTTTTCACACTTCTCTTGAGTCTTGTATTTAAAGATCATCTTTGAGAGCTTGCTTTTTCTAAAATTTGGCACCCAAAGAATATAGATGTACCATATCAAAGAATTGAGTTGAACTTTCAAAACTCAGGGGAAAAAATGTCATCCTCTTGAGCAGCAGCTTATGTGGTAAATATAATAAGAAGCCTCTATTTCCATAATTTTACATGTATTTCTATTTTGAATAAACTTTTAAAACATGTTGAGTTCTTAATTCTCCCAATTCAGAGTGTGCAGTTTGGCAGATCATTCATTAAAACCTTTTGTAAAGTCATGTTAAATTTTAAAAAGAAAAATGAGCCTGAGGTATATCTACTTTTTGCATCCACTTTTATCCTCCAAAACATTTCTAAATCTAATGAAAGTTTAGATTTTGCCAATCTCCCTGCCAGAAGATCTCCAGTTCCTGGTAGGCAGATACTGTCTTCTATCTTTTGCCTTTCTTAGTATACCTTAGCATGCTGCTTGGCACAAGGTAAACACTTACTAGATGCTTATTGCCTGATTCTTACTCAAAGCTGATCCATTAAATAAGACTCAAGTGGTTTCTGTGTAACCTGTTAATATATACTCATTTTTTCCTTTCCTTTTAAAGGAGCAGTTCTGGCTATACTATCATTGTCACATTTCTCACAAATAAAGGGGTATATATTCTTTTTCTTGGGAAAGGAAAAAAAGAGGCAAAAGGTAGTGATTGTTACACTTTTTGTATATAAATCCCCAGCACAGCCTGACACCTAGTAAATCACTGAATAAATCCTTTTTTAATTTGCTCATTGCGGAAGGAATACTAAAGGCTTTAAAAAAAATTCTGTTTCTATTTTGTCTCATGCATATATAGCTAGGTCCTGATCTGCCTTAAATGGCTCTATATATTCAAATTCATATAATTTAAAATTATAATCATGTAAAATACTGTAATTGATTTGAGTTTAATCAAATAAAATAACAATTCAAATAATGCCACCAACTTTAGGGAATTCATTATTCACACTAATGGGGATCTGGTTGTATCTGGAGAACTTATGGAGTATATTTTTACATATTTGAATTTCTTCTTCTAGCTGCTGAGACCTGATGTCTTGTGGTTTCTAAGGAAAGTAAATGATACAGATTTTAATACAGTTCAATAAATTATTTACTTGCCCATTTATAGGTGTCTACAGAGATTTATTTTGTGAATGGTGATGAAACATTTTATTTGTCCTTAAATAAAGTATGTTATTCTTTATTTACCTTGTCTAATTTTTATTATACTCTTTATTGTTTTTCAGTCTATCACAAAGAAATTTATTAGAACAACAGAACATAAGTTTATTTTTACTTACTAATTTTTGTTAATAAAATTATTACATTTAATAAAGTAAAATGATCTCTTCAAGTACTATAATTGCAGGATTAATTATAATACTTGAAATTTACATAGTGTTTTAAAGTATGCAAAGCATTATATGTATATTATCCCCTTCAATCTCTCCAATAAAATTGTAAGGTAAGTACTGCAGGTATTGTTTGACCTGAGCTGTGATTTCTTTATTATGGAAAACTCCCAGTACACTTCCTCTTCCAATTCAGAGCTACACTGAAACTTTATGGGACTTGATGCTGTCCCTATAGTCATTTTATTAGAGGTGGAACTGGAGCCCAGGCTGGCTCTTTATCCACTCTGCTTTGCTGTATGTACACATATATACATACACGTACAAATATATGTATACATACATATATGTGTATATATACACACATATACATATATACACACATATTAGAAACATATAAATATCAACATACAATTTACATTTAAATATGGGCTATGCTATGATATATAACAAAGCTATGGGCATTAATATTCACATATAAATATATATTTTATTTCCTTCCAATTACATGTTAAAGCAATTTTTTAAACATTTTGCTTTTTTGTAGGTTTTGAGTTCCAAATTCTATCTTTTCCTACCTTGCTACCCTTTCCCCTACCCTTGTTAAGCAATCAGATATAGGTTCTACAATAATATCGACATTTTATAGATAATAAAACTGAGGTTCATTTGTTCAAGGTGATTTAGCTAGGATTAGAGGTGAGACTGTCATCTTTAGTATTATTTCTTTTGTGTTCCTGATGGGCAAATTTCTTCCAATGATGCAGACTAGTATCTCATTTGTCATTTAAAGGCTTAAAGAGCTTCCTCAAGCTACTAGTCAGGGTTTTGTCTTTAGTTACTCTGCAATTTTGTAGCAGAGACAGGTCTGGGACCCAACTCTGCCTTAGTCTAAGACCACAAGAATATTTACTGCCCCAAGCTGCCTCTCCAAGATCAAGCCAATAAAGTATAAGCCATCTTTCCATGTGATCCTGACCAAAGAAAAGGACAGTAGACTCTTGGAAACTGGCATA
The DNA here is from genome assembly GCF_028583685.1 of Petaurus breviceps papuanus. NCBI lineage: Eukaryota > Metazoa > Chordata > Mammalia > Diprotodontia > Petauridae > Petaurus > Petaurus breviceps. The sequence goes on along the minus strand of NW_027187282.1, from coordinate 874,275 downwards.
TTTTTGGAAAACCAATTGTAGAATTTTGTTTTATACTCAGAGTTTTGAACTGTGTCAAATAAACCATTTACTGTTATAGTTTAATTTCATTTTACTTTTTGCAAATTGGGTTTTTCTTTTTGGTTGCAATGTACTTCTGTTGCCCAATTTTCTTCCTTATAATGCCATGCTATACTGATAAGCTTTCTATACTTAGAAATTTCCTTCTTAACTAATGTGGATTTTGTATTCTGATTCTGTACTTTATTGAACTGATTTTTTTCTTATGGCAATTGCCGGGGGAGAGGTAAGTTAATGAGGTCAAATAACTTTGGGAAAATATTAGAGCTATTAAACATTAATATACCACATTCATGTGTTTCCTAGAAAGTGACTTATTTAGGGAAATACAATTTGTTTAGTATTAATTATTTTAATTAATATTAAATTGTTCAGCACATGTTTCATAGAATCAATTTTATACATAAAAATGGCACATTTGCTATTATTTCCTAATAATATTATTTTATAAATGATATTATTCTAGAACTTCTAAAAAATTATATTTCTGAAGAAAATATATCTATTGATTTTATTTCTGAACAATCCCAGTAAAAAATATTTTTCTCTCCCATGACCATAGTTTTTTATAAACATTGGCTGAAGTATGTCAGTGTTCTGTTGCTTATAGAAAATTAAGCACCTAAAATCAAAAAAACAAAAAGCATTTTTTAAATTATTTTTTTGTTTTCTTGCTATCTCTGTTTATTTACCACCTTCATTTCCAATTGTATTCTCCTCCCTTCCGCAGCTCAATGAGCCATCCCTTATAACAAAAAATTTAAAAAGAGAAGAATAAAAACAAAAAAACTGTACAATAGAAATTAACCAACATATTTCCTGAGTCTGACAGTATTTATCCACTGATACAGTGAAGGCACTGATATATACATACATACATGCATGCATACATACACACACATATAAATATAATCTCAGCTCTTCAAGGATAAGCTTGGCAAATATAATTACATAGCTTTTAGTTTGGGGTTTGGGGTTCTTTCCATTTACATTACTATCACTATTGTGACAATAAAAATAACAATAAATTACAATACCATCATATTTTCCTTGTTCTTGTTGCATTCTCTCTTCCTTTGCTTCTCTGCACTGTTCATATTCATCCTTTCTTAGGTGAGGTAATGTCGTATTATATCCATATACCACATTTTTAGTCATTCCCCAACTGAGAGATAAAACACTTTTTGTTGTATTGTGTTAACTTTTAAAAATTTTATGGGAGGGCGGTGCCAAGATGGCGGAGCTTCCCGCAGCTCCGGCTTCCACCTTCCCCAATCCATGTAAAAAGGGGACTCTAAACAAACTTTGGAGCTGAAGAACCCACAAAATGACACAGAGAAGCTAACCTCCCACCAAGGCCACACCGGCAGGCTGGCAGGAATCAGCCAGCACAGTGCTCTGGGAGCCAAGCCCAGCCCCACGCCCTGGCTTTAGCCCCAGGGCAGGCCTGACCAGCCACTAGCCAGAGGGACTCCAGATCAGCAGCAGCCGTGGCTGTTTCCAGATTTATCAACACACAGATGAGAAATAAAAAGTGAGATGTCAGTGCAGTCTGGACTTTGGGACCAGTAAGTGGGAGTGCCTGGCTTTTACCACCCGGGGTGAGAAGCCCCTGAGGAGCTGGCACAGCCAGCTAACACCATGTGGCAGCTTCAGCTCCTGGCCTGCAGAGTGTAGGGGGACCAAGCGCCAGTCTGAGGGGTAATCGCTCTTGCTTTAACCTGCTTGTATCTGGATTGCAGTCTAGGGTGGAGGTCCTGGGGTGTGTGTCCACCTTGCAGAGACCTCAGAGAGGGTACCCATCTAATAACTCTGGCAACTGAGAAAACCCCAGCGTTTGGGAAGAAAGCTCCCCTGTCTGGTGGCAGAGTCGTACTGTGGCAAAAAGCCCAGGGGTCAAGTGACTGAGGGGCAACATGACCAGGCAAAGGAAACAAAGCAGACAGAAGATGCCAACATTACACTCCTATTTGGGGGACAAAAAGAAGCAAAGCATGGAACAGGAGGAAGACAGTGAAGTACCAAAAGTTTCAAAGGAAAATACAAGCTGCTTACAAGCGATAGAAGACCTGAAGAAGCAGATAAGAGAAGTGGAGGAAAAATTGCAAAGAGAAAGGAGAACAATGCAAGAAAATTATGAAATGAGAGTCAACAGCCTGACTGAGGAAAATAACACTTTAAAAAACAGACTGACGCAAATGGCAATACAGGCTCAAAAAGGCAATGAGGAGAAGAATGCCTTAAAAAGTCAAATTTGCCAGATGGAAAAAGAATCTCAAAAGCTCAATGAGGAGAATCATGGCTTCAGAATTAGACTGGAGCAAATGGAAGCTAAAGACTTTATGAAAAATCAAGATACTGTTAAACAGATCCAAACAAATGAAAGAATAGAAGGCAATGTGAAATATCTCATGGGAAAAACCACTGACCTGGAAAATAGATCCAGGAGAGATAATTTTAAAATTATTGGACTACCTGAAAGCCATGATCAAAGTAAGAACCTAGAAATCATCCTCCAGGAAGTTCTCAAAGAAAACTACCCTGATGTTTTAGCATCAGAGGGCAAAATAGAGGTTGAAAGAATCCACTGATCACCTCCTGAAAAAGATCCTCAAAAGAAAACTCCTAGGAATATTATAGCCAGGTTCCAGAATTCCCAGATGAAAGAGAGAATATTACAAGTAGCCAGGAAGAAACCATTTGAATATTGTGGAAACACAATGAGGATAACCCAGGATCTGGCAGCTTCTACACTGAGGGATTGAAGGGCTTGGAATATGATATTCCAGAGGGCAAAGGAGCTGGGATTAAAACCCAGTCACCTACCCAGCAAAACTGAGTACCATGTTTCAGGGGAAAATATGGTCATTCAGTGTAATAGAGGACTTTCAAGCATTCTTGCTGAAAAAAACAGAGTTGAACAGGAAATTTGACATTCAGATACAAGAAGCAAGAGAAGCATGAGAAGGTAAACAGGGAAAAGAAATCATAAGGAACTTATCAAAGTTGAACTATTAACATTCCTACATGGAAAAACAATAATTTTAACTTATGAAACTTTTCTCAGTAGTTGAAGGGAATAGAAATATATATATATATATATATATATATATATATATATATATATATGAGGGTATATGGGCATATGAATACATATGTGAATGTGTGTATATATGTTTACGGGTATACATAGATAGAAGGCACAGGACAAGTTTAACAGGAAGGGATGATACTTAAAAGGTGAAATTAAGAGGTGAGAGGAATATAATGACAGGAGATGGGGAGAGACAGAATGGGGTAAACCATCTCATACAGAAGAGGCAAGGGGAAATGGTTACAATGGAGGGGAAGAATAGGAAGGCAAAAGAGAATGGGTCAACCTTATTTCCATTGAATTTGGCTTGAGGAGGGAATGAAATACACACTAAATAAGGTATCTCACCCTACAGGAGAGTAGGGGGGGAAGGGGATGAGAGGGGGGATGATGGAAGGGAGGGCAGGCTGGGGGGGAGAGAATTGGAAGCACCCACTTTTGAAAAGGAAAGGGATCAAAGTAGAGAATAGAACAAGTGGGAGGTGGGATAGGAGGGAGGGAAATATAGTCAGTCTTTTACAATATATCTATTATGTTATTGTTCTGCATTAGCCATACATGTACAACCTATACTGAACTGCTTATCTTCCCAGTAAGGGTGGGAGACAAGGGAGGAAGGGAATGAATCTGGAATTCAAAGTTTTAAAATCAAATATTCAAATACGTATGTGTATATATGTGTGTATGTGTGTGTGTATACTATTATCAATACTATTTTACATGTAATTGGGAAATAAGATATACAGGCACAGGGGCATAGAGATCCACTGGAAAAGTCGAAAGGGGTATGGGAGAAAATATGGGAGAGAGCAGATTGGAGGAGGGGATATCCTGTGGGACTGCTATTTGGAGGGGGTGAGTAGGGGAAAAACGGGGAGAAAATTTGTAACCCAAAATTTGGCAGAAATGAATGATGTAAATCAAAAGTTAATAAAGCATTTGAAAAAAAAGAGGGAAAAAATGTATTATACCAGTTTACTTGGCCTAGGGACTATTCAATTCATGTTAAGATGTGACCCATTCCTACTCTTTGTTAATTTTATAGGAAGAATTAATATCAGATTCATTTTAAATTTGAAAACTCTGGAGTGCAGAAAGGTTAAGGGGCAAATTGTGGGTTAAAAAATAGAATGTAAGATTTTAGAAGGTTTTTTAGTGGTATGTAGACTTTAGTCACCTGGTGCCATACTTGTAGCCTTTGTCCTATGTAATGAGATATGGTGGATAAGGAAAATCTCATTGATTTGGACCTTATTTAGTCTGAATTTACAAGTATTTGGGCATGTTATCCTTGCTTTACAACTCCCACTCTCTCACCCACATAATATTGGGGACAGTTACACTAGGTGGTCCCTGAGGTTCCTTCCAACTCTGAAATGTTGTGATCTTGTGATCTTGTTCCTGCCTCCATTGGGTGGCAGGAAAATGGATAGTCATGTAGGTTTTGGAAACAACAGTATCACTCAAATCATAATGTCAAAGAATAGTAAAAAAAAAAAAAAGAATGAGCAGTTAAGAGTTTTAGTTACTACTGATATTTGATCTCTCTTATATTTGGAATCTTCATGAATTTGGAAAAGTGTCTTTCCCTCAAAAAATAGTCCAAATTTATTAAGGTATAGTTCTAACTGCAAAGAGAAGGATAGACTAACAAAACCATGCATTTTTAATAACCATATGTTACTATAGAGGATCCTTTGACAGAAATAAAAAGTGGGAACTTAGCGAAGGTTCTGTGGTGTATCACAGTAGAGGTCACCTTAAATATGTACATATATTATAATTTATCAGTTTGTTTTATGGCCCTTTTATCCTTATAGAGATGCCCCTGTGAGTAAACTGTCTCTTGAGCTGCACCTGCTCCAAGTGGTTTTGCCAGATCTACTTGAACAAGGACACACTAGGCAGTGAGCAGAGAGTCTTGTCCAAGCATGGACTTTTACTTCTGGCTACTTGCTGACACCTTAATTATATCACTTGTACCCATTTAAGCTTGTTTCTCTTAGTTGGTTTTCCTTACCATATATGTAGGCTAAACTGTAGTCTTGAGGACAGTTACTAATTTATGAATATACTTAGAGGATTTGCCCACATATTTGCTTTCCTTCATTTGCAAGTTATATCTTGACATTCATCCTGCAGGGAGTTAGCATTCATTTTAAAATAGCTGTTTTTAGGAATGGTACTTTTCAGTTTTGTGTGTTTTTCTTAGGCTTTGATATGATGGGTGTACTTTTGTTTTATGTGCTTTAAGCTAAATTTTCATTGTAAAGATTGTTTTCAGAAAATATATTGCCTCTCAAGTCTATTTCCTATTATAGCTTGAATGAAAGACAGATTGTCAAAAGCTTAATTTTCATTGACTGGTGTTGTATAATAAAAAGAGAAATGTATAAAGCGAGGTCCAAATCCGTTCTCTACCATTTATTGTCCCTATGTTCTTTCAGTTCAATTGCTTTTGGTCATGTGCAGCTCTTCGTGAGTCCATCTGGGTTTTTCTTGGTTATGGAGTGATTTGCCATTTCCTTCTTCAGCCTATTTTACAGATGGGAAATCTGAGGCAAATAGGATGAAGTGATTTGGCCAGTATCACACAGCTAGTAAATGTCTAAGGCCAGATTTGAACTCAGGAAGATGAGTTTTCCTGACTCCAGGCTCAGCTCTCTATCCACTGTGCCAACTGCTTAGGCTGAGCAAATCATTTCATTTTTCTTGGTCTCAGCTTGCTCATCTTCAAAATAAGGGAGTTGGGTTGAGTGATCTATAAGATGCTTTCCATCCAGGAATCCTGTGATCTTTTGACTTTCACTAAAACAGATGACACTACTAGTAACAGGTGACATGATTAACAATTGTGTTTAACATGGTTAACATCTAGAAGAAAAAATAGTTTAGAGACTATTAGATTCTTGTTTTCTCTTGAGAGAAAAAAATTCTCCTTTGCATGTAATTTTAGATTACTGGTTTTTCTTTCATTCATCATTCTCTTTCATTCAATAAACCTATTTTTACCACTAGCACAACTCAGGAGAGTCAATGATTTTTGAAAAGTTTAGAATAAGTTAAGGGAACAGACATCTACTAAAAGTCTACTCTTAAGAGCAAGAACAATGCATGTTCAATAAGGTGAGCCAGGTTTTGGTTTCAGTGAGCAGCACCCACTTTCACCAGAAAAGGAGAAAGAGTTTATAGTGGTTAGAAGTTTAGGAATAAAGACAGAAGATTATGATGTCTTTGAAGCCATGGAAGGAGAGAGTATGAAGAAATAGAAAAGTAGTAAGTAGGAATGTCAAATGCAACTATTTGAAAATGGAAAAGATCTGTGAAGATTTCTACCAAACTCCATTTCTCCTCCACTTAGACTATGACATTTGGACTCTAAAATCAGAGTCTGTGATATGATGTATGAGGAAGTAGAAATGACACCAAAGAGATGAGGATAGAAAAAAACAAACTTGATCAAGTATATATGGAGATGCTCTCTGTGGAAGGGCCACAATTTGGAGGACACTGAGGGACCAATTCACAAGATGATCAAAAGAGGGGAGGACACCAGACATTTAGGGGTAAAATGCCATTATTATACAAAAAAGCAATAAAAAATGCAGATAATTACTGATTTGAGCTTGTTTCCCTACTTCTACAAAATCTTAATGAAACTAATATATACACATATTGAGGCATCCATAATGAAAGTGTGAGAAAATAAAAATTGGGCTTTCCCAATTTTATAAAAAGAGAATTTGATTCTATAGAGCAAAAGTATGAGCCCAAAGGTTCTGCTCCAACATGGCATCTGTGATGCATATAGAAGTAACAAAAGATATAATCATGTTCGAAGGTCTACTGATTATTCATACCAAGCGGGCTATAAAGGAGCCAGAAGTGACCTTTTCAAGGTCCTTTATAAATATCATGGAGGACGTCTATCACACGATCAAATGGAAAAAGGATTATTGATAGGTTTTTAGAACTTTGGAAAGCACTTCCCAGCAAGCTAATCAACCAAATAATGAACAAATGTTTCCTGAATAGAAACCAATGACGCTATTCTAGGAGAATACCAAAAAGTATAAAAGATTTTCCCTGCATTAAATTATATGCGTGTATGTGTATATATTAATATATATATATATATATATATACACACACACACACACACACATATATACCTGAGTGGGTGGATTGATCTGGGAAGGGACCACAGAATAGACAGAGAGTTTAAAGAGGTTGTCAAAAACAGAACTCTGAGACCTTAAAGTGGGCTCCTTCATTAGTAACCATGGCTTGGACTCAGGGGAATTTTCAGAAGGATCCTAGGCCTTAATTCCTTTCTCTTCTTCATTCACATTCCTAGAGACTGCCTTTTTCCACTGTCTATGGATGTGACTTCTCGGATAGCATCAATATTACCAAGGATGATAGCGCTGTCCTTGGTTGCCTTTAAATCTTATCAATTCACTTCTCAAGGTCTCACTGCCATACCTCTTCCACTGTCACCAGCCACAAATTGAGTATATAGGCAGTAGAGGTCACCCATCAATACAGGTCCAACTGTCTTCTACCTCTGATAGAAGAGACATATTGTGAGTCAATGGAAAGAGTATTGATGTCAGGAGCCTTTTGTTAAAGTCTTTACTCTTTTATTTGATAAGATAATCAGTATATTCTTTTTCTGTTTGATGTTGTTTAATTGTTTGTCAGTCATTTCCAACTCCTCATGACCCCATTTGGGTTTTCTTGGCAAGTATACTTCTCCAGTTCTTTTTACAGATGAAGAAACTGAGGCAAACAGGGCAAAGTGGCTTGCTGAGGGTCACACAGCTAGGAAATGTCAGAGGCTGGATTTGAACTCAAGAAGATGAGTCTTCCTGACTCCAGGCCTGGCTCTCTATACACAGCACCACCTAGATGAGCTGTCTTTTCTCTCCTATAACATGAGACTAATAATGTGTCTGTACTTTCAGGAATAGAAGACAAACATCACCAGCTCTGTCACCTCCCTCTAGTACTGCCAATTAAAGTTCTGGCTGTATCTTCATCATAAAAGGACTAGCTGCCGAAGTCCTGATAGGAGCTGAAAGAAAATTTCACTTTACCCTTATATCATGTGAGCCTGTTGAAATAGGGTAGTCAAAAGAGCAAATTTGGCTGGAGAGATTCTTGCTACACTAGATTCTTATTGCAAGAATCTTCAATAAGCTGGAAATAATGGGCTACCTGACAAAGCAGCTCCCACAACTTCATACGGGGAAGATGCAGCTATGGAAACTCAATGGAAAAAAGAGAAGAGAAGAGAGTGAGTACTTGAAACATTGCCTTGATTAACCCAAGATTAAGGCATTATTTGACTAAGCATCTATTGAAAACCTCCAGCTTATTGAAAACCCTCTCCTGTCGATTCATTAATAGACCAAACAATATGTCAGATATGGAATCACTATCAGAAGGCATCTAATAAAACTAGATAGCTAGGTAAATGAGAAGACAAAACCTCACATTCCCAATTCCCATTAAATTCACACACACACATGTCCAGTAATACAAAAAAGCAATTCAATTTTACAAATACTTGTTATAAAGCACCCACTATGTGCAAGGAACTGTGCATACTGATGACACAAAGATAAACGGGGCATATGTTCTGCTGTCAAACAGCTGACAACCAAACAGGGAGCAGGACAATAGTAACACAAATAGTACAAATGATAATAATATGAAGGAGAATGAATTAGATATAAAGGAGCAATGGAAATGATAATGAAAAATTGGATGAGAGAGATGACTTTCATTTTGGGTGTGGCGGTGAAGTGAAAAGGAAAAGCTTCACGAAGAAGGAGGCATATGAGTTGGGACTCAAAGGAAAGGAGCTCCTTCAATAGATGGAGATTTGCTTTGACTCTAACCCTAAAATATCCCTCTGACTCCGACTTGAGCCCGAACTGAACCCTAACCCTAAATGCATCTTGTTGAACCAGTCCCACAGTTAGGCTGATCAGAAATTGAGATTGTTCTCCTATATGACTTCAATATGTATAGTCCAAACTCTTTGCCTGTTTCTCAGGCTCTTCCTTTTTGGCTCCCACTCCACATTTATTCTAATCCTCCTTTATATTAACACAAGTCCAAGTATCCAATTACTAAACCATGATTTGGGTCTAATTGTAGATAGTTTTACTATATAGAGCCAAAGCTTACTGGTCTTTTCTAGTTCTGGCTTTGCCTTGAACTACCCAAGGGGCTCCTCCACCACACACACACCAAAAGGTAGCATAGACAGATCACAAGAAAAAAAATTAACAGCTACATAACAGAACAAGACAGTAGATTGGTGGCACAGATTCTCAGCACTATAATTCAGAGAGGGGAGTAATTACTACTAGCTAGAGAAACCAGGAAATCCTTTTTTTTTTTCAAGTACCCACTGTGTTCAGGACTTTCTTCTAGGTATTGAGGAAGGGAGCAAAGTTTAGGAAACTAGATTTTGCCCTCACAGCCTAGTGCAGTAATAAGACACCCACACTAAATCTTATAATACATGCAACAGGATAATGGAACAATGCTCAAATTTACTCTTCTGTTGTATTATACAGAGGATGCAAAGATATCCTCTATTTGATTCCACTTGATCATGTAAAAGCTTAGGTAGAGAATGTGGTTAGGTGTAGCAGCAAGCATCCCAGTATCCCCAGGGTGGCTGCCAAGACAGGTTCTTATATCTGCTTTTCTAAAGGAAAACAACTCAAAATGGGTTAACAAGCTTACTTTAATCAATCAAACATATATTGTTTACCTAGTTCAGGGGGGAAAGTCAGAACTCTGAACTTCAGAGTATACAGACAGAAGTTACAAGACAGAGAAACAGATCAAGCAGACAGGCTTCCAAACTGTGCAACCATTACATCCATACCAAATCACAGTTACCAGAGAGGGAAGCATCAACATCTGGGTTTTCAAAGCCAGGGGGCTCTCAACACTGCCCAGAGTCTCATCTGGTCAAATCACACAACACTTCTCAAAGTGAGCACCAAAGCAAAGCCTCCCTTCAGGGCTTATATAGCCTTCTCCTGTCTCAGAGAATGTAACAACCTTCTGGATCCACTGCCCAATCACAAAGTATCTCCTGAAAAACAAGCCTCCCACCCCAAGCTCCAGGTGCACTTAAGCCTAGGGGTAGGGAATATCTTAAAAAATTTACATTCCCATTACATGAGGGAGAGTTCTGACTACTGATCCAGAAGTTATTACTCAGAAGTTATACAAAATCAAGTATATGGGTTCTTGACCTAACCTTTTTTTCATTTATGAAGTGTGTAAGGACTCCTTAGAGCAGAGAGTGGGAGTGAAAAGAGAACAACAGTCTGTCTGTGGGCCTATATCTTCTTTTGTCTCTTTGTTATTTTCTGATTTTAGGAGATTAAGTATCATGCAATGGAAATGTCTGAGTAAGCTGTGAGTTCTAAAATATCCAGCTCTCCTGGAAAGCCTGCAAGAAGTGTAGCAGCAGTATCCATTACCAAAGCTGTCTGTAGAGGAAGTCTCTGCATCTAGAGCAGAGAGATACTCTATAGACAGACAGATATGGAAAGAGTCATCCAAGGGAGGAGGTGGCTTCAGGAAGCAGGACTCCTCACAATGGACAAGTGTGTTGGATACGAGGTGCTTAAGTGCAATGTGAGTCCTCTTTGAAGAGAGGAAAGACTGCCAAGCCCTAAAGTATCAGGAATCGTGAGTTATCCTTTGCCATACATATATTCAACACATGTACCTCACCACCATTTGTAGCAGCAAGCACCCCAAGCGCATTCTCAGGGTTTGCAGCTACCACAGGTTCTTGGATCTGCTTTGTTAAAGGAAAGCAACTCAAAATGGGTCAACAAGCTTACTTTAATCAGTCAGACATATATCGTTTACCTTGTTCAGAAGAAAAGGTCAGCACCCTGAACCTCAAAGTATACAGGCATAATTATCAAGACATTAACAGATCAAGTAGACAGCTTTCCAAACTGTCCAACCATTACATCCATACCCAGTCAACATCTGGGTTTCCACATTCTGGGTTTTTCAAAGCCGGGGGACTCTCAACAACGGCTTCCCAGAATTCAGATCAAATCACAGAACACTTCTCAAAGTGAGTCCCAAAACAAAGCTACACATCAGGGCTTATATAGCCTTCTCCTGGCTCAGAGAATGAAACAACCTTATTGACCCACTGGCCAATCAAAAAGTATCTACTGAAAAACAAGCCTCCCTCCCCAGGCTTCTGGTGCACTTTAGCCTAGGGGCAGGGAAGATCTTTAAAATTTACATTTCCATTACACCATTACACTTGAAGGGAGAGCCCACTGTTCTCATGGATACTGTGGGTATTTGTGGGAGATCACACTCCTGCTTTCTTTATTTTTTTTGAGGGGGGAATATTTTGAAAAAAACTGTTCTTCCTAGGCCATCTTCATAATTCTTTTGCTAATAGGTAAGTTTATTAGATTATCGTCAAGGGAAAGCAAACTACTGGGAATACAGGAACGACAACAATAAGAATTTGAGGAGCTTCCTCTTGGAATCCGGAGTGACAGTCACCCTAGGGAACCAAAATTATAAGTGTGAGTTCAACTTGAGAGAGTACCCCAAAGAGAACATTAGAGTATTGCCTTCACATGATAATTCCATAGGTGTAGGAGTAGAGAAGGAAGGAGGAAATACTATAAAAAGTCCTAGGGAAAAAGAAAAACTTACGAGATGAGATTTGAGTAGAACCTTTGAAGGATGGAGGAATAAAATTGAACAGACAGAAAAGAAGATATTCCAGGTGAAAAAAAATAGTTTAAGCATGTATATGGAAGTAAGAATGTGTGAGAATGTTCAAGGGAAATTGAATAAATTGGTTTGGCTAGAATGGTGGGCATGTAGTAATGCACTAGCAGGAGATAATGCTAGAAAGGTAAATAGGGACAAGATTGTGAGGGGTCTTTTAATGACTTTGGGAGGTAGATCCAGATGGGGCCATTCAAGATTTTTAAGAAGTTTTTTTTAAACACAATGGGAATTTCAATCATAAAAAGTGCCATGCTGAGAGCTAGGCATGATATAAAAACAATTAGGCCATCATGCTTTTTCTCAAGAAACTTAACCTAAGGGTGATCAGACATGAAGACAATAGATAAAATTAAAATTGGAATACATCATGTGCAGGAGAAGAGTGACAAATACTTTGAGGTCAGAAAAAGGATCTGAGTAGCATCAAAGATCAAATTCTATAATTTCATCTTGAAATTATAGAAACTAAAAGGATGCCACATGATTCCATAGTCCTATCAAAAATTGCCATACAGATGACATTTCTTTCCAAAGCTTTCTTGATTACACTTATTGCCCTGGTATGGTGGAACACTCTGAAGTGAAAAAAGTGATGGAATTAAACTGAAGAAATTGGGGGTGAAGATCAGAAACCTTTGTTGCTAGTTAGTATGTTAAAAAAGAATATCCAGTCTCCCAAAGGAAGTGATGAAGGTGAGTCACTTGAATGATGTTAAATGAAATGGGTCAAACCCATCTAATAATAAATTGTGGAGAATAATTGTAAAAGGGGAGCTAGAAAAATTAGATGACCTAATTGTACTTTTTGTCTCCTAATTTCTGTGATTAATCAGTCATTAAAAAGAGCTAGCTTTTCTTGCAAAATTGGTGTAACTTGGGACTACTGTTGTCATTCTTTGGTAAAATCCAGGTCCTAGTGATAAATAACTCTTTTCGCCTGTCAGTTCACACTTAACAATGAGCAGAATATAGGAGGGATCCTGTGGATCTCCCCTGGAGTTACTGGTGTGAAGTGATTTCAAATAGTTTATGGGAAGGTGGGTTTCGTTAAGTTTGTATTATACTGCAAGGTTATTTCGAGGAAAGAGCTGTGCAACTTAAAAGCATTATATAAACATGAGTTGTTACTATTACTAGCATTAATAAAAAATCTTTTATTAGTCACCTACTGTGTGCTAGGGGATACAAGGAACAAAAAATTAAAAAAAAACCCTGACCTCAAGGAGCTCATATTTTTTCAAGGGAAAGAACATATGTCTATGAAATAAGTAAATGAAAAATATGCACAAAAATACTTAAATACAGGGTGTTAGGGAGCAGAGAAGGCACTAGCATATTAGGGCATAAGGAAAAGCTTCATGTAAAAGGTGGCACTTGAGATAGTCTCATAGAAAACTAAGGATTCTAAGAGGTGGAGATGAAACAGGATAACATTCTAGGCATGGGGTTAAGCCAGCGCAAAGCTATGTAGACAGGAGATAATATTGTTGGTGACTTATGATTAAAATATTGAATGTCAATATAACCAATTATGCTTATTTGAAAGTATTTATATATGAAATGAATTCCACAAAATGCCATAACTTTTGTTTTCCTTCCCCTGAAGTTCCATCAGGATTCTTTGTCTATTCATTCCACATCTAAAAAATGTGAGTGATTATTGTTAAGATATACGATACAGCAAAGCATGGGCACTCTTTGGATTGTTGTGGTTTATTTTTGCCATTCATGCAATGTTTAGCCCATCTGCCAAAACAATTTACCAGACTTTGGCCGCTGCTCATGCTACAGCTATTTGGAGCCATAGGTGAGAGTTGGATGGATCAGTTGGACACCAAAGGTGAAAAGGACTTGGCAATCCTCCCACCAGAGGTACTGGTCCTCCCTGAACACACTAATCAGCATGCTTATATGCCTACCAAAAGGAATGAATGATGGGTTCATGACAATGAGATTGCCACTTGCAGGAAAATGTCATGCCACTATCATCAGTGCCTATGTTTCCATGATGATGAACGCTGATGAGGTAAAATAACTTTGAAACTGATTGTGTGACATGGGAGACACTGGCACAGGACCACCAAGCATGGCATGCCCATGTCAGAGAAGGTTCTGTGCCCTCTGAGCAAAGCAGAATTGAAACAAATCAAAGGAAATCAGGATGCACAAATTTAGAGAATCCACTCCAAATGTTCACGCAGACTATTTGTTCCCAAACTGTAGTAGAGCATTCCAAGCTCATATTGGTCTGATCAGTTACAGTCATGGATACATCAAAACTTGACTTTAGCATAGTGATGACATTTTGGTCCTCTTTGAGAATGAAAGACAACAACCAACCAACCATGCAATGTAAAATTTCAAAATGTTTACAGAGAGTTCCAGGTCAGATAAGCAACAAGATGGTGGACCACAATTTTCTCCAATCCCCACGACCTCTTAAACCTCTCCAAAACATAAATTAAGTACTAAAGATAAAGTGACTGCGGCTGTTTCATTGGTTAAAGACACCAATAAGGTAAACAAACAAACCAGGAACTCACAAGGCTTTGAACTCACTGATGCTGAGTTCATTCAGCACCCTTCCTCCATTCCTTACAATCCCTTCAGCAGAACAGTGAGGTCAGAAACCAGATTATAAAGATTTAAGAAGAGAGAGGAGAGAAAGTAGAAGCACAAATTGTAGATGGCCTTTTCAAGATTAGATAGAAAGGTAGAAGATATAAAGGATGAACATTAGCCCAGATGGAAGGATCAAGTGAGGGCTTTGAGGATGGAGGAGACAAGTTCGTAGGAAATAGGGAAGCAAGACTAGATGTCACAAAAGATGGCCATGGACCAAAGTGTCTGGATGATAGTCATCAGTGCAATGTACCAAGGGGGACTCTATAATTTTATAAAGTGTGAACTCCCTGAATCTGAAGTTCCATAAAATCTCTTAGAAACCAGTAATATGAGAAGTGATTTGTGTCTTTCTTCATCAAAAAGACTTTTTCCTAGATTTAAACCTCATTGTTTCTAAGATCTAAACCTCATGGTTTAGAGCTATTTCATTATTATTCCTCTTAATTTAGAAAATTTTTCTCTTTCCATGGAAAACATTAAAATCTTCCCTTTTGTGATTCTGCTGCCTATATTAGGATTCATGGGATTTCAGCAAATCAAACTAAATTCATACTCTAGAGACCCAGATGCACACCGGAATTACCAGTATCATATTGGTGTCAAGTAAGTGTCATGTTGCTCAATTGTTTATGTTTATGTTGGGCTTATATTATTCTTAGTCCATGGGATAGTTTACTGGAATATAAAGCAAGGATATACTACTACAGGGAAAAAAAGATACAGAACTCTCATTCCATCTTTGGAAGACCTTCATCTAATAGGATTTGGAGACCTCCAGTTAATGTCACATTGACCTTTCTATTGGATAAAATGATAATTCCAACAGAAAAAGACTAAATCTTTTCTAAGAATTAGTATGCTTCACAGTATCCTAAACCAGTCCTTTAATAAAATACATTGGACTTATTCTTTGTCCTTTTCTCCAGCATGGTTGTTGTCTCATTTAGATGAAGTCAGCACCCTCTTTCAATCCACATGAATTGAACTTTGCCATCTGTTGAGAAAACTGCCTAGAAGATCTCATCTAATGCTTCAACTTATAAAACAAGGTCATATCTCTCAGCATTTGGATGAAAAGTTGTAAACTGAGTAGCTTCCTTGTGTAAAATAAATGGCCTAGATCCAATCTGATTTAGTTATGTCCTTCATGTATGGCCCTCAACTGATGGACAAATGTTGATAAAACACTTAATTTTAATTTCATTTCTTGAGGACCTTCATCAACCAGCCTTCTACTTCAAATGACACTATAGTCAATAGGAGGAATACTGAAGACCCTCAGTGAAAAACTTAACATAGTCTGTCAACATCAAAAACTGTGGTCAGTGATTTGGGAGATTCTTTGACCAAGAGACTTTGCCTAAAGTCTTCATGGTTTAGACTGGTTTTGTGTCTATTCCACAGAATTTAAAATTTTCTTTCCTTTCCATGGGAAGCAAAACAGTGAGTCTGGTAACAACTATGTGAAGATTTGTGATATTTTAGCAAATGAAACTTAGTTTCTTCTCTAGAGATTGAGACACACACTGACATAACCAATACTATGCTACTATTAAGTAAATATCATGGAAAATGAGTGTACATGTTTACGTTGGGCTTATATTGTTCTAAATCCAAGGAATAAGTTAGTTCAATATAAAGGAATGGCAAACTGTTCCAGGGAAGCAAGATACTGAACGCTCATTCTGTATTTGAAAGACCTTCATTGAGGGATGGAGCCACGATGGCAGAGTAAAGGCAGGGACTCACCTAAGTTATCCACTAAAACTCTGCAAATACATTTTAAAAATTACTCTAAACAAATTACATTGGAGGGGAAGAAAAAGGAGGTGAAGGGGAGTGAGTGAACCTTACACTCAACAGAATTGATTCAAAGAGGGAATAACATACACATGCAATTTTGTGTTCTTACAAAAATGTAAAAATTAGGAGGGGAAGGGGATAAGAGAGAGGGAGGGGGAGAGTAGTAGAAGGGAGGGTAGATTGGGGAGGAAGTGGTCAAAAGCAAAACAGGGACAGAGTGAATGGAGAGAGAAAATAGAATAAATGGGGGTGGAGAGAATAGAATTAAGGTAAATACAGTTAGCAAAAGTAGCTGTGAAAAAAAATTGCATCAAATTTTTCTGATAAAGACCTCATTTCTCAAACGTATGAAGAATGGAGTCAAATTTATAAAAATAAAAACTATTTCCCAGTTTATAAATTATCAAAACACACAATCAGGTCAGTTAGGTGCCACAGTGAATAGAGCACCTGCCCTGGAGTCAAGAGGACCTGAGTTCAAATCTGGCCTCAGACACTTAACACTTACTAGTCGTGTGACCTTGGGCAAGTCACTTAACCCTAATTGCTCTGCCCTCCCCCTCCAAAAAAAAAAAGCAAAAACAAAACAAAACAAACAAAGAAACAAAAACCATACAATCAGTTTTCAGATGAAGTGATAAAAGCTATCTAAAGTAATGAAAAAAAATATTCTAACTCACTATTGATTGGAGAAACAAAAATTGAAACAATTCTGAGGTACTATATGTAAAAATAAAGATGAAGCAACTTCAGCTCTTTCATTGGTCAAAGACACCAATAAGGTAAAACAACAACAACAACAAACAAACCGGAAACTCACAAGGTTCTGAGCTCACTGATCCTGAGTTCACTCAGCACCCTTCCTCCATTCCTTGCAATACAATACATCAGTGGAATGAGGAGGTCAGAAGCCAGATTATAAGAAGTTAAGGAGAGGAGAAGATTGGTTAATAGGACAGAAAAAGTAAATGACAAATGTTGGATAGGCTGTAGGAAAAATGAGACTTTATTGCACTGTTGGTAGAGTTGTGAACTGATTCAACCATTCTGTAGCGCAAGTTGGAACTGTGCCCAACTGGCTATAAAACCATGTGCACCTGTTGCCTTAGCAATACCACAACTAGGTCTATATCCCCCAAAAAAAGACAAAAACAAAAAGGGAAAGGACCAATATGGACAAAAATATTTATAACAGCTCTTTTCTGTGGGTAAAGAATTCAAAATTGAGGGGATTCCCATCAAGAGGGGAATCACTAAATAAGTTGTGCTATGTGATGATGATGGAATACTATTGTACTATAAGAAATGATGAGCAAGATGCTGTCAGAAAAACCTGGACTTAAACAAGCTGATTCAAAATGAAATGTACTGTGTGCAAACTAACAGCAATATTGTGTGACGATCAGCTGAGAATGACTTAGCTATTCTTAGTGATACAGCGATCTAAGACAACTCTAAAGGACTTATGATGAAAAATGTTCTCCATCCCCAGAGAAAGAACTGATGGTATCTGAATACAAACTGAAGCATTTTTTTTTACTTTTTATTTTTCTTGAGTTTTTTGGTCTATGTTTCCTTTCACAACATGTCTATTGATATGTTTTGCACGACTACACATATATAACCTATATTGAATTGCTTGCCTTCTCATTGCGGGGGGGGGTATTGGGGAGGGGAAAAGGCAGAGAATTTTTAATTCAAAGCTTTAAAAACAAATATTAAAAATAATTTTACATGTAACTGGGGGAAAATAAAATGCTAAATAAATACCAAAAAAAAAAAAGACCTTCATCTAATAGGAAGTAGAGGCTTCTAGTTGATGTCAAATTTGTTTCAGTATTGGGAAAATGACAACTCTCAGAAAAATACTAAATATTTTCTAAGTGTTATTTTGCTTAGTAATACAAAAGATTATTCCTTGAGTTAAACATTAAACACATTCCTCATTCTTTTCTCTAGGAAGTCAACTCTGTCTTTCAATATACAGGAATCAAATCTTTCCTTCTGTTGTTAAAAAAGGGGCAGCCATGTGGCTCAGCAAGTAAGAGCACCGTCTCCAGTGTCAGGATGACCTGGGGATCGAATCCGGACACAGATACTTAGCACCACACCCAGAAATAACTGGCCGTGTAACCTTGAGCAAGTTACTTAACTCCGATTGCTTAAAAAAAATGCCTGGAAAAGGTACCTGGTATGTCAACAAACAAAATGCAGTGATATCTCTCAGAAACTTGATAGAAAATTTCACATTGGGAAGTTTCTTTGAATCAAATAAATGTCCTATAACCATTGCAATTCTTTTCCCTTTGTTCTTAATTGATGGACAGATTGCATCAATATAAAGTTGAGAAGCTATAAGAAGAAGCCAAGATATTCAGGTCTCTTTTATTTTCATGAGGAAGCAGAGCCAAGAAAACAATATATACATTAACTAAAACAATGTAAATGGAAATAACAACACAACAAAAATATCAAAATAAAATAAAATTGTAAAAATCAAGCAGAACTTGAAGAGATATGAGATAAATACCACCCCAACCCATCCCTTTGTGGAGGTTAGAGGTCCATAGGTGTTACACAATACACATGCTTTTTGAATTTTTTTTTTGCTTTTTGGAAGGGGAAGGAAGGATAATTGTGCTTAAGTGACTTGCCCAAGGTTACATGGCTTGTTTTGTGTTAAGTGTCTGAGGCTGGATTTGAGCTCAGGTCCTCCTGACTCCAGGGCCAGTGCTCTATTTACTGTGCCACCTAGCCACCCCTGGATTTTTTTCAATGTGTCCATCAATTGTGTTAATTTTTTTCCCTGTAAAATACACTATTTGTGATCTGAGATAGCTCTCTGGGAAGGAGAGGGACAGGGATACTTGGGGAAAATAATGATGATATAAGAAACAGAAGATATCAACAAAAAAAATTTAAAAGAGCAGGTCAGTGGACATTCATAGATGAATTTCTTTCTGTTATAAAACCTACTGATCCAGTGCCTGAAATGCTCCTTTTTGTCATAAATGTTGTTGCTGAAATAGCAAAGGGAATGGCTAGAACAATGGGGTGAACACTGAATTTGGCAAAAATCCATGATGTCACGGATGCAACTAGGGGAGGTCTCCCCTGCAGCTGGCACTGGATGAGTCTGGAAAACACTTTTCCAAGATCATGTATTACAATCTGGGTAAACATTGGGCTTGGTAGAGGAAGTCCAAAGTGAAATGGAGAAAAGGAAATGAGTGAGAAATATGTTTTGTTAATGACATGACTTAGATACTGGCTAGAGATATGGGGGCGAGAGATACTCAGGATCATTAGATAGATAATTAACTAGATAGATGATAGGTAGGTAGATAAACATTCATTAATCTCCTGCTATGTTGTAAGCACTGAATAAGTGCTTGGGGAACACTGAAAAGTAAAAGGGAACCTTTC
Organism: Petaurus breviceps papuanus; assembly: GCF_028583685.1. Classification (NCBI taxonomy): domain Eukaryota; kingdom Metazoa; phylum Chordata; class Mammalia; order Diprotodontia; family Petauridae; genus Petaurus; species Petaurus breviceps. Next base: position 854,450 of record NW_027187282.1, on the reverse strand, counting down.
CTCTCAAGAAACTTACTTAGAATGTCAGAGACAATATATTTAAAACTATGTACAAATAATATACGTATATTATTTGGCATTATTACATATGACATAAATATTTGACAATATTACGTATTAAAGATTGGAGATAATAAAGAGAGGGCATGAGTATTTAGGGGAATCAGCAAAATGGGATTTTGGCTGAGACTTGAAGGAAGTCAGGAAAGCTCAGCGGTGAAGGTGAGGAGGGAGAAAATTCCAGACATGGGGGACAGGAAGAAAAAATGCCCAGGTCAGGGGATGGAGTGTCTAGTTCTTAGGAACATCGAGGTAACCAGTTTCATTGGATCAAAGAGTCCATACAAAGTAGCTATTTAATAGGTAGGTGATTTATGATAAAGAGAGAGATGGACAGAGGGATAGAGAGACATATAAATGGATAAAACATTTATGAAGCACTTGCTAAGTGCCAGGCACTGTGCCAAGGGTTGAGCTTAGAAATACAACCAAGAAAGACATTCCCTACCCTCAGTGAGCTTACCTCTATGGGAGAAGAGAACACATAAGTGGGAGCTGGAAGGGGTGGGAGAGTGCATGGTTTAGAGAGGGTAGCCTTCATCCCATTCAGAATAATGACAAGTTGTGTAACATATTTGGGGATGAGTCTGCCAAACACCACAGAATACCTCAATAAATCTAATTACAAAGTTGTCCTTAAAGAAATAAAGAATAACTCAAAGCTGTTTTAATTTGCATTTCTCTAATCAGTAATGACTTACAGCATTTTTTATGTGTGTGACTACATATAATCTTGATTTCTTCACTGAAAAACTGCCTGTTCATATCCTTTGACCATTTGTCAGTTGAGGAATGATTTGCATTCTTATAAATTTGACAAAATTCTTTATATATTTGAGAAATTAGATCTTTATCTGGGAAACTATCTATAAAAAATTCCCAATTTTCTGCTTTCTTTCTTGGTTACATTGGTTTTGTTTCTACAAAACAATTTTAATTTAATATAATCTAACTTACTCATTTTACACCTCACAATGCTGTCTATCTCTTGTTTATTCATAAATTGTTCTCTGGTAATATGTTCCATGTTCTTCTAATTTTCCTGTGATATCTTCCTTTATATCTAGGTCATGTTTTCATTTTGACCTCATCTTGGTAAATAGTGTAAGATATTGATCTATGCTTAATTTCTACCAGACTGTTTTCTGGCTTTCTCAACAGTTTTTACCAAATAATGACTTTTTATCCCCAAAACTGAAATCTTTACATTTCTCATGCACAAAGTTACTATATTCATTAGCTACTATGTACTTTCTCTGTAATCTATTCCATTGATTTAGCTTTCTATTTCTTAGCCAATTACACATAGTTTTAATAATTACTTTCAGTTTAAGATCTAGTAACACTTCATTATATTTGCCAAAACAACAACAACAACCAAAAAACCAAACAACAAAAGCCCAACAAAATCCTTATTGTAAGGTCTCCAAGCAGTTAGGCAAGTTCAATACCAAAGGAAGAGGCCAAGGAGCTCCAGACTGATTATAGGTAGTAGTTTAATCAATTGGGTTACTTACTTTGGGGGCAGTATGATGGATCCCTGCCAAGAGTTCAGATAATCAGCAGTCTGGGGCAACAGTCAACCAATGATGGATCCCTGCAAAAGAACTCCCCCAATCCCCATGGTAATTATAGAAAAATGAAAAATGGAGGAGGACCTAGAAAGGCATCCCTCCTGATTTGTGGATATTGTTGGTTTTCTGCTTAGTAATGAGGTGGGCATTAAGCCAAAGTTATGCCCAAACAGAAGTTTGTGTATTGATCATGTACCAGTCACTTATGGGTCACGATATCCTTGTTATGGTTTTCATAGGTAATACTATCTAAGTTTTGACTCAGTCTCTAAATTATGATTCAGTATCTAAGTTGTGATTTTCAACATGTCACCATGTTCAGGTTCCACCTTTCACGGAGTTTAAGTTTTTATGGTTTTTCACTTATTACAATATTTTATAGCTTTTTCCCAATCAGAACCCCACATCTATGGATGGTATGGGCCATGAGGTCATGAAAAATTTAACATGACGGAGTCAACTGAACAACAGCAACAACAACTAAATTGTGTATCTAATCCATTTCAGTGATACAACACTATTTCTTAGACAGTAACAGATTGTTTTCATGATTACTGCTTTGTAATAAAGTTTGAAATCTGGAACTGCTAGACCACCTTCCTTCAATTTTTTTTCATTGATTCCCTTTATATTCTTGACCTTTCATTCTTCCTAATGAATTTTGTTATTATTTTTTCTAATTTTATAAGATAATTTTTAGTAGTTTTATTGGTGTGGCAGCTAGATGGTACAGTGTGTAGAGCACTGGGTCTGAAGTCAGGAAGACTCTATAATTAAGTATTCTATTTCTTCTGCTGCTAATCTATGCAGTTCATATTTTTGTAAATATTCATCCATTTCACTAAGATTGTTAGTTTTACTGGCATATAGTTGGGCAAAATGACTCCTAACAATTGCTTTAATTTCATCTTCATTGGTGGAGCATTTGCCCCTTTCATTTTTGATACTGGTAATTTGGTTTTCTTCTTTTTTTAAATCAAATTGACCAATGCTTCTCTATTTTATTGATGCATTCATAAAACCAGTTCCTCGTCTTATTTATTAATTCAGGGTTTGCTTTTTTTTTACTTTTGTTAGTTTGTCCTTTGATTTTCAGGATTTCCATTTTAATGTTTAATTTGGGATTTTAAATTTGTTCTTGTTATAGTTTTTCTTTTAGTTATATGCCCAATTCATTGCTTTGTTCTTTTCCTCTTTTATTTACATTTGAATTTAAAGATATAAATTTTCCCCAAAGTACTACTTTGGGTGCGTGGAACAAATTTTGGAATGTTGTTTCATTGTTGGCATTCTTTTTAATGAAATTATAGATTGTTTCTATGATTTATTCTTTGATACATTTATTCTTTAAGATTACATTGTTTAGTTTCCAATTAAGTTTTTTGTTTGTTTATTTATTTTGGGTTTTTTTGCCTTTTGGTGGGCAATTGGGGTTAAGTAACTTGCCCGAGGTTACACAGCTAGTTTTTTTGTGTGTGGGTGTTAAGAGTCTGAGGCTGGAACCTAACTCAGGTCCTCCTAACTCTGGGTCTGGCATTTTGCTTGCTGTGCCACCTAGCCGCCCCTCCAATTAACTTTTTAAAAATTTATTTATTTATTTTTAGTTTTCAACATTCACTTCCAAAAGATTTTGAGTTACAAATTTTGAGATCCCTCCCTCTCCTCCCCCACCCCAAGACAGTGTGCCATCTGATATAGTCTCTTCATATGCCTTTCATATGAAACATATTTTCACATTAGTCATACCATAAAGTTAGAACCAATGGGAGGATCCACTAGAAAGAAGGAAAAAAAGAAGAGAGAGAGAGCAAATCGTTTGCTTCGATCTGCATTCAGACTCCATAGTTCTTTCTCTGGATGTAGATGGCATTTTCCATCATGAGTCAGTCTTTTGAAGTTGTCCAAGACCCAACTGTTAAGAAGAGACAAGTCTATCAAAGCCAGTCATCCCACAATGTTGCTGTAACTATGCACAATGTTCTCCTGGTTCTGTTAACTTCACTCAGCAGTTCATGTAAGTCCTAGGTTTTTCTGAAGTTTGCCTGCTCATCATTTCTTATGGAACAATAGCATTACATTCATATACCACAACTTGTTTAGCCATTCCCCAATTGATGGGCATCCCCTCAATTTCCAATTCTTGGCCAACACAGAAAGAAGCTGCTATAAATATTTTTGTACATGTGGGTCCTTTTTCCATTTTTTATTATCTCTTTGGGACATAAACTTAGAAGTGGCAATACTGGGTCAAAGGTTATACAGTTTTATAGCCTTCTGGGCATAGTTCCAAATTGCTCTCCAGAATGATTGGATCAGTTCAAAATTCCACCTGTCTCATTGTATCTCTGTGTGAGATACAAATAGATCTTCAATTGCCCTGGCCCACATCAATCTACCATGGACAGCACCTTAGCATGGGGTCCATTAGAGCACACCCTCAGGAGGTACTCATTGTTCCAGGGCGTCATCAAGTCTCTGTTTCAACTTCTTTTACAACCCCTCCAGCTCACACCACCCCCCTCTCCTTCTAAGCAAGTAGTCACCAGCCTTCTCCCTAGCAGCCATGGGATAAGCTGGAGCTTCCTGACCACTGGGAGGAGTTCTCAGATCTCTACCTCACTGTCCCCTCTTTCCTTTCTCATGGTTCAGGCCTGATCTCAGTGGGAACTGCATCTTCTGGGTCTGAGAGCACAGGTGGGTTCCTGACTGGGGTCTGTCAGTCCTCACATGCATCAGGAGAGGTCCCTTCACATCCACAGCCACTGGCTACATTAGCTGCCCCCTGGCTTTTGTGACATGGTCCCTGAAAACCAAGAGCTCTGTGTGTAGAGACTGAATGCCCTGGTCCCCTTCCCCTTCAGGTTTATTGTGCTGGCTACTCCACCTTTGGCAGGAAGGTCAGCAACATCCACCAGGAAAGGGTGGACTTGGTGCACCCTCCCTGGAAGCCTCCTCCAAACCTGCTGAGCTCCTCTCTGCCTCCTTCTGTCCTGCAAAAAGAATGCCCCATATGTGATCAGCCAGGCTCTTGTGACCAAGTACCACATGGTGTCCTGCCATCTGATGACTCTGTCCTCATATATATTTGCCACATTTCCCGCCCAAATGCAACCACAATGTGAACAATGGGACTATGTCATCCCATCCCAATCAGAACTCTGCCAAATGTTAGGGGTGGTTCTAATTCCAATATCATGTTGGTTTAGATGTGGAAATGAAATGAGGTACTCGAGTCTTTATATAGTTAACAAAAGGAGGTTTAATCTGTTCTTGCACAGCAGAAATATACAAGAATACAGAGGCACTAAGCTTCTCTTGCTGTGGCCTCCCTTGTGTCTGGTTACCCAAGCAAGGTACAGCAACTTGGGTAGTCTTCACAAACCAACCCAGACTTCACATGGGCAGGATTTTTATGCCCTTTGGTCAACTGGGAGCAACCAAGGGAGGAAGGAGCGAATTCAGTCCCATGGACAGTTTTTTGGCCTATTAGGGCAAAGTAAGAACTATTGTGGGCAAACATGGGAATCATATTCTTATCAGAAGAGGCTTAGGTCTTTCCCCTGAATGTTTCCAAAGCTAAGCTCCAGCAAGGAGGGGGAGGAGCATACCAAGGACACCACTGGTGCAGAAGCCAAGCTACGGGCATCATTGCACCAGTGTGGTTAGTATAGCAATGTTACCATAGCCATGTAGAGACAGCAGCAGGGTCTGAACTCCCTCAGGAAAATGGTTAAACCTGGAACGCACCTGCTCTACACCTCTATCTCTTACAGTGCTTAACTTCCTAAAGGGTGATGTCCCCATGAGCCTTTTAGGCCAAGGCTTCACTATTGTCCCCTCCCCCTGGGCATTACTACTCTTTTATTTTACAATCATTTTCTTTTTCTATACATGTATATTCTTTGTCTTTCTAGTAGTAGAAAGTAAGCTCTTTAAGGGAAAGGACTATTTTTTCATATAGACCTTTATATCTTTGGTGGCTAACAGTGACTTTTTAAAAAATAAAATGTAGTAAGTGCCTTGTTGGTGCCAGGTACTGGGCTAAGTGCTTCACAGATATTATTTCATTTAATCTTCACAACGACTCTGAGATAAAGTGCTATTTTTATCCCCACTTTAGAAAGGAGGAAATTGACACCAGCAGAGGTTTAGTGACTTGCCCAGGGTCACACAGATAGTTGATGTCTGAGGGAGAATTTGAACTCAGGTCTTCCCAAATCAACATCCAGTACTCTACCCTCTGAGCCAACTAGCTGCCCACAACAGTTGCTTAACTAATGTCTGTTGCTTAATTAATGTGTGGTATTGAATATGGAAGCTCCTCTTTAGAATCCTAAAAGCTTTGTGTGAAAAAAAAGAAGAAAAAAGATTTGTATGTTGAAAATAAGGAATTGCAGATACAGAAATGTTGCCTATAAAAATGAGTATTTTTTGAGTACACATTGAAAATCTGCTTTAGACTCTATAAGTTCCACTTCCTATGAATGCCTACAGCAGTGCTTCTCTTCAATCATACCTTTTGGTTGAACTTATCCCACTTACTTGAACATTTATGAGATATTCAAAGACTCTTTGAAAAGAAAGAGCAGCCAGTTGAATGAATTACTGACTCCATTTCTTTTGAGTGGCCATGGGTGTCAATAAGGAGGCCATATAGCATTTGTAAGCTCAATGCAAACAGCACAATGTCTTCCATTATAGTAACACTTGGAAAACTTCCAAAACCACAAATGATTTAGATTTATGGCATCTTTGATGTCATACTAGGATGTTCAAGTAGCTGTCCATGTATACCCTTTAAAAATCCTTTTTGATATACACTTTTTGTTGGGGAATTTTAAGTTAGAAGTGGGGTGACACAATAGGTTATCTTTCTTATCAAGTTGAATAAATCTGCATTAATGAAATTTGTCATACACAACTCCATCTAACAAGTTCGTGCCTTTTCATTTGTTGTTCCCCATGCCTGAAGTGCACTCCCTCTTTTCAAGTGGCTCAAATATGGTGGAGATGGAAACAGAAGTGGCAATAGCCTTTAAAAATGTTTTCTGATAATATTTGAAACCAAAACGTGTGATGAAAATGTTTAACTTGACTGGTCATCAGAATGGTTTGACTGTGCCCATACACAAATTGTTTTGAATAAATACAAACTTGCTTGTTCGGAAAAGATTTACATCATTCAAACAATTTAAGGAACTTTTCTGGTTTATTTTGAAATTATCAATATCATTTTTCTTTGAAATCACTTCATTGGACCATTGAGCAAATTTGTGTGTAAAGAAACAATCATGAGACCAAAAGGGGAGGGAAAATAATAGCATTATGCAAGAAGCAAAGTATTTGGAGTCAAAGTATCTGGGTTCGATTTCTGACTGCCATTTAACTATCTGTGAGACAATGGACAAGGCACTTTGCTTGTTGAAGCTTAGTTATTCTCCTTTTTAAAATAAATGGATTAAACTGAATGATTTCGAAATTTAAAAAAAAGCAGCATTGTAAAGTGGAGTATCAAATACTTGTATACAAATATGAAATATTTCCATTAACTAGCTGAGCATCATTTGTTTTAGCGATGCCTCAGAATTGATATTATAAATGATATATTGTATAAATTTCCTTGTAACATATGTTAAGAACTGTTAAGAGGTCCTCCGAACTTGTCTTTTTTGAGTTGCCATATTTTCCATAAACACTGGATCCAGAACATGTAAGAGGCTCTGAATGTGTCAAGGACAAAGCCTTCCCCACTCCTGCCCTATCTCGACCTTGAGCTGAAATAATTTGTTGTCTGCATGCCAAGTTGGACTCCCTGTGTGTCCTTGGGAGGCAAGACAGAAGCCAGTCAGTCTGGGTTTGGCTGAGAAACTGGTTCTGCAGCTGCGGACCCAGGAGATAAGTAGACCATCCTATCTTCATAGTTTAGTAGTTCCAAAGAGAAAAGAATGCAGGTTTGGCCATGGCCTTACTTCACACTCCTCCAGGAGGGGCTTTGTTGTTCTCCCAACTTGACTCACCCCCCCAAGCTATGCCACTTCTGGTGGAGATTTGTGTTTCTTCCTCCTTCTTTTGTCCTGCGGTTATAAATAACTTCTGTATGAATTGTGAATTCTTTGGGTTCCACATGTATGTTCTTGTAATCAACCAAGTTTTCACCTAATTTTTGTGAAGTTGTGATTGCCGATTGACACATGAAAGCAAATTTATGTGTGTGTATGTATGTATTGTATGTATCAAAATACTTAATCTGGAATTTTATTATCATTTTAAATATTCCACACTTGGACTTTCTAGGCCATCACATCATTGGGTTGTTTCACATATACATGAAAATTTCAGTGAGTAAACACACACATATGCACCTGTTTTCAAGAGCAAATATCAGGCCCCTCCGTTTAACCTACTTGACATACCTTGCCATCACCCAGAAATGGACCACTAGATGGATCAAAAATTTTGAGGTCCCTTTATCTGAACATATTTTTTTTGCTTTTCACCTCTCCTTGTACTTACCCTTACAATTACAAACCCAAATGTTAGTCACCACCATGAGCTCCAATCCCTTGACCCCTCAGTTCTATCCCAGGACATCCATCTCACCTGTACTAGCCACCTTCTCCTCTTTTCCCCAACTTGACCACTTGCTGAGCCAATTCAACTCTACACTGTCCTCCTCTCTTGAATCGCTAGCCCATTATCATTTCACCAATTATGCCCTGCGAAGCCTCAGACTTGGATCACTGACACCATTCAGCACCAAAAACAGGTGGAGAAAATCACCCAACCATTCTGTGAGGGATTCCTCTACAAGCTTAGGTTACACAGGTTGAACTGGAGGCCCTTCCATACCTGCCTAATCCATCCACAAACCCAGACACTGTCATCTAGTCTATCCCGCCCCCATAGCTATGGGAACGGCGAGGGCGGGGGCGGGGGCGGGGGCGGGGGTGGGGTTGGCCGCAGAGGCAGGCCTGACCGGGGCTGGGGTGACATCAATGCTGACGTCGCCCTGCCTGTCAGAACAAGGCTGAGGTGACGTGTGCACTGACGCTTCAGAAGTGGCTGCAGCCCAGGTCTGCTGCGGCAGCCCAGGTCTGTAGCTGTCGTCGGCTGAGGTGGCCGAGGGCGGTTGCGGTGGCCGAGGGCGGCGGCGAGGTTGCTATGGCATCTCCGAGCAAAAGCGAAGAAGCCTTACCCGGGGCCACGACGTGGGAACCGGGGGCCGTGGGCGGCGCCAGGCCCGAGACCAGCTTCTCGTTCGGCGCTTTCGCCGCCGCGCTCGGCGGCCTGGGCTCCGCGCCCCCGGCCCCGACCCCGGCCCCGACTCCGGCCCCGGCTCCGGCCCCTGCCCCGGACCCGGCTCCGGCTCCGGCCCCGGCCCCGGCCCCGGCCCCGGCCACGGCCACGGCCTCCGCGCCCCAGCCGCCACCGCCGCCGCCCCTGCGGATCCTGCACGAGCTGTGGCAGCACGATCCCAGCCCTAGTGAATTGCGGAAGGGGAAACTGCGGCCCGGCCGCCTGCGGCTTGCATCGCGGCCACATCGCCGCCTGGGGCCCACGGGCCGTGATGTGCACGCCCTCAAAAAGCTGAGGGAAGCGGCCAACACCAACGACGTAGAAACGGTGCGGCAGCTGCTGGAGGAAGGGGCCGATCCAGCTGCGACAGACGACAAAGGCCGTAGCGCCCTGCACCTTGCGTCCTCCAACGGCAATGACCAGATCGTGCAGCTGCTCCTGAGCCACGGGGCCGATCCGGACCAGAAGGATGGGCTGGGGAACACCCCTCTGCATTTGGCTGCCTGCACCAACCACGTTGCCGTCATCACCACGCTGCTCCGAAGAGGGGCCCGGGTGGATGCCCTAGACGGAGCCGGCAAGTCCCCCTTGCACATTGCCAAGACGAAGCTGAGTACCCTGCAGGAGGGACAGCCCCAGTGCTTGGAGGCCCTCCGGCTGGAGGTGAAGCAGATCATACTGATGCTCAAGGAGTACCTGGAGCGAGTGGGCCAGCACGAGCAGTGCGCCAGGCTGGATGACCTCTGCAAGCGTGTCCAGGTGACAAGCACCAAAGAGCAGATGGACGAGGTGACTGAGCTCCTGGTCAATTTCACCTCGCTCGGCCTGCAGATGGAGAAGGTGGAGAAGAGGTAGCTACATAAAGAAGTCCCTCCCCCCCATCCCCCCCGTCCCTTCCATGACCTTTGCCTAGCATTCATCATCACCATCTCAGAAAAAGGGGAGACGCCAACCTGTTCTGCTACCCTTCCACTAAATCTGCACCTGCTTGGTGAGGACCTCATCATCTCCACTGGAGGAATGTGGTACACAGAGGGACCCTTCTTCAGAGCCTCCCCCACGGAGGCAGTACCTGTTGCTTCCTTCTTTGGCCTCTATCACCCAGAACCCCAATCACCATTCCTTCTGCCTGGCTGCTAAAGCGTGGCTGATAGTGTTGGCCATGCCTTGGTGAATAGCCAGCCTTCTGTTGTCCTGGTGGCTCTGGTGTGCTGCCTCCCTAGGGCCAGCTTAGGCCTGCCCTCACCTGGCAGCAGGAGGCACCAGATTAGGGGTTTTCAGACCTCTTTCTCCCACCTCTTTATACCTGTGGCTCCTCTCCTCTACTGGACACAAATAGGAGCAGATGGACCAGACCCTTCTCTCAAAGCTCTCTTCGGAGTTTTTCAACAGCCCGGGTTCAAGTTCATCTTTTTGTGGCTTGCTGCTGTGAGCAGAGAAGCCAGGACTGGAATGGACCACAGGCGGTGGAGACCTTTTCCAAGTCCTTTTGGGGGGAGAAGCAGAGGTTCTGGTGGTAAACATTGCATCTTTCACCAGCACTTAAATTTCAGACTTAAGACCTAAATGGAGTTGTGGTAAGCCGAGGGGGGATTTTTGTTTGAGATGGGAAGTTTCGGGTGGGGCCAGGAATTTGGGAGGCTGAAATCTAAGGGGGACAGAGTTGAGGAGGGCACAGTTTTGAATCAAAGCATAAGATCCGTAGCATCGTCTTTGGAAGTGTTGGTTCTTGGCAAGAGGCAGGACCCTCTCTCACCTCCCCTTGTGGGGAGGCCTGGACCCTTGGTCGGAAGGGATGGTAAGAAGCTGACTCCCTTCAGGGGCTGCCGGGGAGCCCCAGTCAGCTGCGCTTCCTCCTCGCAGCATCTCTGGGCCTGTCTGCAAGGGCATCACTGCCTGTCACCTTTTTACAGTGGTCTTGGACCTCGACTGGAAAACAGATTGTTATTGTCAGGTGATGATTTCATGTCTTTTCTCTTTCCTTCCCTCCCCCACCCCCATCGGAATTCCTCAATCTTTTGGTTGGGGTAGGCAGGGGGGGGTGGGAGAGGTCATTACCCTAGGCTAACTTCTGGGCTGCTCCCCTGAGGCCAAGGACCTCGGGAACAATTGAGCCCTGAGAAATCTCATTCATAATTTTTGTCACAAATTATTCCATTGTTTCACTTATTTAAACAGAGGCTATGTAACAATGTGGTTTATTTTAACATAAATCCATTTAGAGAGATTATCCAGTTTCATTAATTTTCATATTACCTTCACACATCAGCTGAAAGTCTGCAATAAACAATATTTGCTGTATGTTAAAAAAAATAAAATTAAAATAAAAAGGCAGGTCAGGGGCAACAAAGATTCAAGGAAATGGCATTGCAGACCCGAGGGTGATGATGTCTGTAAGGCAGGAGGGAAGTGAGTGTCAAGGGAATTGATCAACAAGGTGGAGGGAGCTTGTTCTCCTGGCCTCTGGAGGCTTGACCAGCAGCTCTAGGGTCTCAGGGGCTCCTTGGTAATTGGAGGGCTGGCCTTTTTTCTGCCAGTTCTCCCAGCTGCCTTGCCTATCCTCAAGGTATTCGACCAGCCCATTGAAGGGGAGCAGAAGCATTGAAGTTTGGGGGGGGGAGTGTGTGACTGACGAGGGGAACCAAGGGTTCCTATTACCTGGGATGGAGTGCAGCCCTTAAGCAGGAAAGCCAGCAAAGCCTCCATTTTCCCTTTTAGTATCTGAGGTATTTTCTTCACTGATTCAGGCCAGGGGCTATCCTGCCTCAATGTACATGGCATGCCCTCACCTCATACCAGTCTTGAGAGGGAGGCAGAGCAGGGATGAGCTATTCCCATCATACAGATGATGAAAGTTTCAGAGGGAGGAAATGACCTTCCAGAGGTCAGAAGACCCAAATATTCCAGCTTTTGAGTCCAGAACCCAGAACCCTTTACAGTCACTGTGCTGTGTGTGATGTCTATTGAGCCCAGGAAGAAACCAGGCAAGACAGTGACACCTCTGGGCAGTGGGTCCACTCAAGGAAACTGAGGCGTTTAGGAAACATAGCTGTCTGCCTAGCACTTCCCCCTCATTAGCTGCCACTGTGGTCAAGCCACGGTTCTTTGCCTCTGGGCCCCATCCAGGCCCCTTTACAAGAGACCCCCATTGAAGTGGGACCTCCTTTTTGGGGGTCCCTCTCAGTACTCTCGGCGCCTCACCCTTGGCCTACTGCCCAGCTTGCTGGTGGCTCTTCTGCCTTGTCTCTCTCCCTGTTCCATTCAGCCAACGGAGTGATTTTCCTAATATGCAGGTCTGGCCATGTCCTTAAGGGGGCGTACTCATGATTGAGTACCCATTCCACTGTCTCTTAATCCTTCCCAACTAACCCTGCCTCTGTTTCTTTCCAGTCTTCTTACAGCTTATTCCCTCCTGTGTACTCTTTGACCCAGTGATCCTGCCTTCGTTGCTGTTCCAGGAACAAGACACTCCATGTCTCAGGTCTGGCATTTTTTCTGGCTCTCCCCACTGCGTGAAATGCTCTCCCCTCTCATCTCTGGCTCCTGGCTTCATTCAGTTCCAAGTTTATATCCCACCTTTTATGGGAAGACTTTCCCAAATTCTCTTATTTCGAATACCTTCCCTCTATTAATTATGCCCTATTTATTGTGAATGTAGCCTGTTTGTATATACTTGTTTACTTGTCTCCTCCACTAGATTGTGAACTCCTTGGCAGAGACTTTGCCTCATTTTGTATTCCCAGCACTCAGCACAGTGCCTGGATCATGGGAAGCAGTTAATACATTTATTGACTGCCTGGCTGATACTGATACCTAGATGCATGTTATCTCTAGCGACAGGAGAATGCTCCTTCGGAACAAGGCCTGTCTTACTTTTGCCTTTGCATCCCCAGCAGCCGGAAAGTGGCCTGGCATATACTAGGGCCTTAAGAAATGCTTTTGGAGCAATTCATTGCCACTGGGAAACACAATGTGGTGTTCTGTTGACCTCTCATGGCTATACTCGATATTGCAGTCTAGAGAAATCTTTAGGCCATACTTGAATAAGGGGTTATTGTGTTTCCCATGCTTCAACCTCACTCCAGAACCACAGAATCTCCGAGCTGGAAAGGATTTCCAAGGCCACTGTTCCAACCCAAATGAGAATCCCCTCTATAGGATCCTTTAACAAGTGGTCACAGAGCTTCAGTTTGAAGACCTTGAATTGTGGGAATTGAGTGACCCATACTGACTCCATCTTGTGATTGAATTCTGGAGCTAGCTTGGTTCCTTTTCTATTCAATTATGGGTCTAGTCCAACTTCTGTCTTGTAAGAAAACTATTATGGGAATTGTGGGAATGCTTTATTACACCGTTTGAACCTGGCTGGGAAGCTGTACCACTTCTACCTGTTGCTTAGAAACCCTTCACTGAAGATCTAGGTTATGCTGACCAGAAACTCAATCAGATTAAAAAAAAACATTGATGCAAGGAGTTTTCTCAGAATCATACATCTGAAAACTGACCCTGTGCTAGTCAGTCAATTACTGTTTCCACATTTCTTTGATTGAATACAGACACTTGGGGGGAGTGGTACACCTCTTTTTCTGATTTGAAGGAATTATACTTGTTCAGTCTCCCACTCCCAACTTGGAAAGCCTCTAATCCTTCAGTTAGAAATCAGATTACCCAATCTTGGATTCTGGTTTATATCCTGTTAATTGTTTTCTTCTAATGCATAAAAATCTGTCTCCCCCTCTATTCAGGGTCCAGTTCCAAACTGGAGACCTGGTTCTGATTTCTTATGTAGTTGCCATGCATTAGTATAATTAGTATAAATTAATATGCTTGGAAGCTTGAACCTTTGTTTTCTCAGTGATTTCATCTTTCACCCATCACAGTTTTTGGCAAAGCCCACCAGATCGAGAAAGGACTCTGACCTCCCGGTTGGCATCTTAGCTTTTTGGAAGACTGCCCCGGAGGTGGGACTCCCCCCTCGATTTCAGATTCTTTTGAGCTAAGGTAAGCTTTACCCCCAACCTGCTGGGGAAAAGATAGTCCCTTTAAGGGAACAATACTGAAGAGATACTCTCTTTAAGGGGACAATGGATTTTGGTAATAATAAAACACCAATGGATTCCTCCTTGGATAAAATTTCTTTTACCAGAGCAGGATGGGTCTATTAAATTGAGACCCCCTTAGGAAAATTCTTATTGGCCTGGAAACAGGAGTGGAGGGTGTGAGTAAAAGATAGAGCTCTCTAATTCTGCTCAAATATCTGAAATGCAAATGGGTCTCAAAGTTGGCCCGAAGAAGGAACTTTTAATTATGGCTTTCAGATTAGACTTTCATTAGTAGGTAAGGAGGCTAACAAGTATGTGATTGTTTTATTGTTTTGTCTGTATTTTTGTTTCTTTGTAAAATGCAGAAAAATCTTTGTCTTGTGTCATGTTTAGCGTTGTTTGTAAATTCTGCTACCTTGAAAGATTTCTAAGGGGGAAATGCAGCCAGCCAGGACTGCCAAAAAGCTGCAGCCAAAGAGGAAGGAAGATGAATGACGTTTCATACTTGAAGCAGTTCTCCTAGCTTTCTGTAACCTGATGCTAAACTCTCTGTCCCAGTAAACAAGACTAGATCCCACTTAAGCGTTTCAGTGGGAAATTAGGTTTAAGAAAACTCAAAACACCTGCAAGATACTTTCTCTGTCATTTCAGCCCTGACTCCATTGGGATTACAGAAATAAAGTAAGAGCATCAAAAAAAGGAAAACTTTTTCCTGGTTTCTAAGAATTTATGGAATTATAAATGAATTAGAGATTCCAAATTATGGTAACTGCTAAAGAACTCAGTAGATTTTGGAGGTTTGGAGATTGATCATTAAGGCGCTTGGAGATACAATCATTTTAAGACTGCAGAGGAGAACTCCTGAGACTTTGGATAATTCCAGGAACTCACCTGTCTTCTCTTCATTCTGTCTGATAAGGCATTTAGCATATTCAGAGATATCTTAGTGAGTTTTGAGGTACTACTCTGTAAAATTTCTTTTAAGGAAAAATAAGAATTAGATTGTTTCAGGGGTAAAAAGCACTTAAATCACCTTTTCTCTGAAGTTTGATAGAGCTGTTGTTTTAGTGTAAAAGGCAACAAATTTGAAAGAAATCCCAAAGGGAAGAAAAACAATAGGTAAGCATTGACATTTTAAATTTATCTGAAATTTGGTAGTTGCTTCTTATTAACCCTTTCTTGACCATGAAGAGAAAAATTTGTTTCAATCAAGGAGCAACTTAAAAATGAATAAAATTTAGTTAAGAAATGGAAAGGGTGATTTAAATCAAAGAGGAGTCTGTGAGGAGGAATTGCTCCCCACCCAAAGAAAATTAAAAAGGAACTACACATTTGTAAGCTCTTAGGAACTCCCAAAAGTAACAGTATTGCAATTAATTGAGGTTTTGTAAAATTTTGTGCGAAATTTCAAAGGAGAAATTCTATGGAATAATGATTATATATTTAGATAATTTGGGATATGGTTAGGAATTATCAATATTCTGGGCCTGAAAGACCATTTTGGCAGGACATATTTCCCAGTCTTTAGAATCTTGTGAGCTGTAAAGGAAAGGGATCAGAATGTGAAGCTGCTACTTGGAATCTCTATGGAAAGGGGAGAGTGCTACCTTGAACTTTTGAAAATGAGCTAATTGTTAATTCTGGGTTCTAAATTTTAAAGCACAGGTGCCTATATAGCCCTGGAAAATTGAGATTTTGATTTTGTGGTTGTAAATTCAGATTTGATTTGGTTGATATTTGTCCTGTAACTAAATTATGATGTAGTGAAATGTGTTCTATTAATTGTGGCTTCAAATGCAAAGAAAAAAAAATGCTGGAAAAATGCATGGATCAGGGAAACCTGACTTACACTCCAGTCTCAGAAATTTATTAGCTGTGTGATCTTAAGCAAATTATCTCTGTTTACCTCAGTTTCTGGATCGGGTAAAGAGGAAAATAATAATTGTACCCACCTCTAGGGTAATTGTGAGGATCAAATGATATAATGATTGTGAAGTGCTTGGCACAATGACTGGCATATGGTAAGCACTATATAAATGTTGACTCTTCTTATTGCTTCTTTGACTGTATATTGTGATAATTCTATACCAGGTTTTAGATGTGATTAGTATAAAATGCCAAAAGATGATAAAATGAATGATTTTTTAAGTGGGATAATTCGGAAATGCATTTGGCTTAATTGACATCATCTGACTGGTAATAAGTTTTATTTCATGTTTTAAATACATGGTATTGTGTATGTTATTATTGTGTTTCTAAAAAATTTTTCTTATATTGTGAAATGCTGTGAGAAACCATTGTATCAGAAATGCTGTTAGATAAATAACTTCTCTTTTAATCTGGATGCTGTTAAAAGAATGTGATAAAAATAGATATTTGAAAACTTAAATATTTAATGGTGTATATTTTGTCTTAAATAAATGATAATAATTTTAATAATAATGATAATAATTTGCTGTTTGGGGAAAAAGTTGTACAGATCCTTTAAGATATCCTTATCTGTGAGGCCCCTTGAGACTTTGTATTCAGACTGGATCATAAGATCTTATTAGCCCCACTGACCACATGTTGAAAAATCTAAAATACTGAAGTCTGAGAACCTAGAACCAAGAAAATAATATCCTCTCTCCTACTCCTTCTTAAAGGGGGGTTTGGAGGGGAGAGAGTTCACAAATTCGCTATAATAAAGAGCAAGTTTTCATTTGAATTTTTTGGCTACTCCTTATAAAAATTACAAAAATATATAGGGTATTTTAAAGATGTAACTTCAATACATTAATATGAGTCAACTATCAAATATTCACTGTATGTCTGAAATCCCAGAATGTAGTTTAATTTATAAAAAAAAAAGCAACGACAAATGAAATGTAATTGTTAGGGAAACATAAGAAAATTAATAATATTCAACCCCTAAACTGTGATTAGTAAAATTTTGCTATTTGAGATAAAAAATCTTGGGACTATAATTTGATAGTTTTGATTACAGGGATGGTTGTCTGAATTGTCATTGTCTTTCCTCAAATTAGAAATCAGATTACCTAATCTTGTATCCTGGTTTAAATCCTGTTAATTGTTTTCTTTTAATGCATAAAAATGTCTCCCTCTGTATTCGTGGTACAGTGCCAAGCTGAGGAGGCCTGGTCCCATTTGTTGTGCAATTGGCATGCATGAACTAATAAAATAAATATGCTTGAAAGCTTGAACCTTTGTGTCATCTTTTACCCCTCACACAATGACAGGAAACCCACTGCCTCCCAAGATCCGGTTCTCCTTGGGACAGCTCCCAGTGTAAGGGATTAATTCTGCATATTATGATAGAATTTGCCTCTACAACTTTCCTCATTCTGTTGGCTGGAGCCAAATTTAATCCTTCCTCCTAACTACACTTCTAAACTAGAAGACAGCTCTATTGTCCCCCACCCCCAGATTTATCTGGTTGTCCTTCCTGGAGCTGGGCACTGAGGTGAGGACCACTGGGTCCCTTTTCTGCCTCTGTCCTTCCAGACTTGGACACCTCACTTGGGAGACATAACATAAAGGGAGTTTTGCTTGTGTGAGCTGTCCTTTCTCACTGATGAAAATGTTTAGAAAGATATATTTCACCTTAAGGATTGCTTTGCCCACATCCCAAAAGTTTTCTGATATGTTTTCTCATTTTTGTTTTGTTTGAAAAAATGCTATCTGTTTTCTTAGATTTGCCCCTTGTCACACCAGTTATTTAGGATGACATTTAGTATATCCAAGTTTGAATCCTTTTTGACTGCTTCGTGGTCAGTAACAGATGGGTCTAATTTTTTTGTTTCCGAGGTTTTCTTTTTCTTGTCCTTTCTGCCTCTGTCCCTACTCCATCTTTGTTTATTTCTCCATATTTCCTCTGTTTCTGACCTCTTTCTCTGTCTCCTTCCTT